>NC_057805.1:503292121-503592121 GCF_018294505.1 Triticum aestivum
CTTGTGCTGCCCCGCGTCAAAAGTTTAGTCCCACCTCGCTAGTTGAGAGAGCTCGAGAGTGGTTTATAAGCGCTGCTGCGCCCACCCTCTCGAGCTCCTCTCAACTGCAGGCTTTCGGGCCTAACCATTCTCTTTGCCTGTGGGGACTACTGGGCCATCTGCGGGCCTGAATCCTGGCCCATGGATGGGTTTCAAGTCGTATTCAGGCCGTGGTGGCCCAGTAGGTGGCATAATTTTTTTTCTCTGTTTTTTGTTTTCTCTTTTGCTTTATTTATTTTGTTTTGTTTCTACTTACAACAAAAATCTTATTTATTTTATTCCATTTTGTTTCTAATTACTTATGTATTTTACTTTATTTATTTTATTTTTATTTATTTTACTGCTGCTATTTTTATTTATTTTACTGCTGCTATTTTTATTTAATTTATTAAGGTTTATTTATTTTAGTTACTATAGTTTATTTTATTTTATTTTATTAAGGTTTATTTATTTTATTAAGGTTTATTTACTATAAAAAATGAACATAGATGCGCCTATAGAGAAAATTCAACCTAAATTCATAATAAATTTCTATGAAATTCAAAAGAAATTTACTGTGAATTTAGGTCAAATTCCCTGTATAAGGGCATCTATTTTCACTTTGAGAGGAGCTCAACAAGGCAGAGAGGGACGGGCTTATAAACCGGTGTGAGCGTCCTTCGGTTGGCGAGGTGGGACTAAACTCTGACCGCTACTAGGACCAACCCTTTAGTCCCGGTTTGTGGTATGAACCGGGACTAAAGGGTGAGCCTCTGGTCCCGGTTCAAGCCTCCAACCGGGACAAATGGTGGTGGGCCAGGAGCGAGGCCCATTGGTCCCGGTTTGTCCCACCAACCGGGACCAAAGGGGCCGGACGAACTGGGACCAATGCCCCCACGAGGCCCGGCAGGCCCCTGGCCGCACGAACCGGGACCAATGCTCACATTAGTCCCGGTTCGTGACTGAACCGGGACTAATGTGAATATTGCCCTGTGACCAAAGCCCAGTTTTCTACTAATGCTAGCTGGTGGCCCCCATAGCCCTTGGAGGGCGTCAGGTTGCATCATCGGCGCAGATCTAGCCTCGTCTTGACCATTGCCACCAGAAGTGTTTTTCCTTCAACAAGGTGAAAGAACAATGACATTTTTCGAAATACCATACAAAATTGTCACCTTGCTCGGAGAAATAAAATCTAATCTACACTCTCAAAATGATACATAGTTGCATCAATACAATAGTAACAAACTCTAGCATCTATGATTACAATTAATAGAAGATATAAAATGACAACACTGCAGACACATGTTCACAAGGTAACATGCTTACTAACACCACACTAGATTCATGCGCAGGCATACCAACGAACGTGTTGCGTTTTAGGGATACGCGTTCGACATATTGTGTCCATTAGTATAAGGTCTAGTTCACCATGCAAAGCTTTCATGGGTAGATCTCTATGACTGAGTAGGGACCCAACACCGGCATGATCTTGTAAGTCACCCAATCCAACATCAGAAAAGATCCTCTTCCACTCACGCTCATCCCGTTCCACGCCGTTGATGCACATTGAGAACATGTTCTGTTTGGCTTCCACTCGCTGATCTTCCTATCGCCATCTGCAGACCCCCTTACCATATCTATGATTATCACCTTCCCTCCGGCGTTCTTGGTGGCGATGGCCTCCTTGCAATGTTGAAGTATTTTGATGCAATCTTCATGACCCCAGTCATGCATGATGTTCTAGAACAAATATAAAGAAACAATTTAGAAGAAAAGAAGAAGACAACAAGCAGCTTAGCGGAAGAGGAAAACGATAACATTGATTGCACTATAAGAACCAATAGAGAAAAAACTTTAACAAAAAAGATGGACGGTTCAATGAATGAAATAAGATAAAGGAAACAATAAGAAAGAAAATAAAGGTCTTAGACTACTGCATCTGTTCCATAATGTAGTGTGTAGAGATTCTTTTTTCAAAAGTCAAACATTACAAACTTTGACCATGTTTATAGACAAAAATATGTACATTTAAAACCAAATACATATCATTGGATACATCATCAGTCATATTTTCATGTTTTGTATGTATATAAATAGTTTCCTCTGTAAACTCGGTCAAAATTTGTTTAGTTTTGACTTTTCAGAAAATCTATATGCACTCTACTACATTATGAAATGGAAGGGAGTATTTGGGACCCGCCAATTAATGGTACGACAGGATGAGACCACATTAATACTAGGTGATGTCGATGGGGTACATAGACATACCTTGAGCCAGACAACATCCGTGGGTGGAATGGATTCAAACATGTCACCCGCGACGAAACGGAGATTATCATGGTCACCGGCGGCCTGGCCCACAACGTGAGGGAGGTCCAGTCCAGGCTCCAGCACGGTGCACTCGATGCGCGGGAACGCCTTGGCGATCACTCCTTGCCCGCGCCGTTGCCGCCGCCGACGTCCACGAGCGAGCTCAGGCCGCGGAAGATGCGGCCCTTATCCAGAAGGGTGACCTCGAGGAAGAGCTCGCTGTCCGCGGTCATGGCGTCGTTCAGGACGCGGTTGAACCCGGCGTCCTTGCTCGCCATCTCCTGCTGGGAGCACAGGCGGTGGCGCTGAAGATGCCCGACTCGCTGAGCAGCTCCAAGACGCGCCGGAGGTCGGCGACCCTCGCCGGGTGCGCACCTTGGTGTCGGCCGCGATGTCGGCCAGGGTGGCGGTGCTGCCGCGGCGGTGGATGGCGTCGGTGATGCCGAGGTCCACGGCGCACTTGAGCGACATGGACTTGACGTAGCCGAGCACGTGGTTCTGGAGCTCCGCAAGAGCTACGAGCAACTCCTGCGGGCTCGCTTCCGCCAAGAGCTTAAGCGCCATCTTGCTAGAGCTTAAGCTAGCTACCCAACTTCACTGCAAGTGAATTGAAAGCTACTAGCTTTGATAGATGTATTCCCTAGCTCTTCCTACCAACGGCTTTTATACACAAACAACCGTGTCTTCTACTCTTCTCTCTCTAACAGCAGATTTTGATTATCCAATATAGCTAGATAATTACAGATATAATCAAAAGCTCGAGCTATGCTCCATCATTTAATTAGGTCAAACAAATTGATGAATTGAGTCGCATGAGTAAGGTGGGCACAATAATTATCGTCTTGCTGATACGCATGACTCACCCTTAATTTGATGAGGATAGGGAGCTAGTCTTATGATCATCTGTTGTTCCATTTATAGATTTATTCTTCAACAACAGATGGCCATGTTTGGAAACATACAAGATGCGACGCACGCATATTGCCGCGACATTTTGGGAGCATCATTGATCCATTTCTTCCTTGATCTGACCATTACCCCCCACCTGTCTACTAAAGAAGACGACCAAGCCATCAATCCATCAAAATACTACTGCTCGCATGTACTCCACTGATTTATTCAAAGAAGTGAGATACCATGATCTTCGACTGAAAGTGTGTGATCTATCGCCAATTCACCATGATGCGGTGAGGAGACAATAGTGATTGCTGGGCAAGAAGAGGAACTCGCAAACGTAAATACACAAGGAGCAACTTGTACTAGCAGTGGTTGAGTGCTATGCATCGACACACTAAGGGCCTCTGATTCGTAGGATTATCAAAACGCGAGAACAGGAAACACGCAGCAATAGAGTGGCATGTCATCTTGTATCTTATATGATTACAAAACTACATGAATTTAGGTGGAAGAGTGTTTTGTAGCACTGGAAAAACAAAGGAGTTCTACCAAAAGGTTTGAGTGGATGGAAAATTTCCTCCAAAGTGAAGCACAAATGAATCCTATGAAAAAATCCCTAAGGATTCCAATCATGCGAATCAAACGGCCACCATAGAAAAAAAATCTAAGGATTCGAATCCTCCAAAAATCAATAGAGCCCTAAGTGTGTGTTTGGATCTTGGGCTAGAACGATACTAGCCACATTAGACAAAGCAGGACGTTTGGTACCTCGTGAAAATCTGGCTTTGTTAGGAAATATAGTCAATACCTGCCTCTAGAACCTTGCCGGAGGAGAAGAGTCGGATTGGTCCACAGCATGGAAAAGAGAATGAAAGCATCCTCCAACTGCCTACACATCGCGTGCTCATGGCTAGTACTAACCGAGCAACATGTCTTGCTTTTATAGGCAATGCCCAAACGAGCAAGATAAGCTATACATCCAAACGCAGCCTAATTAATTAATCACTGACAGAGATCAACACACCCCAACAAAAACAAGCCGTCAAGGCAATGGCAATCCTTAATTTAGTTGTTTATTGCTAATAACAAATCAATACAAGTACTAATTAAAGTGGCAATCGACACTAAGAAGAACTATATAAGACACAACATTCATGACAAGTCAGAAAAACTTGTCTCGGGCAAGTCAAACACAAACCATTTTTTAATTGTAAAATAAAATGTGTAAACGTCCATGCAAGGGGGATAGAGCAGGACGGTTCCAGACTGTCAATGTGTACGAGTTTGCACTATAGCAATCCAATCAATTTATATGCAAAAAATAAATGACCACATATATGGTAAGGTGAAATTGCAAGGCCATGTGGATGAAACTGATGTCGTCAACTTATTAAAACTTGATTTAGAAAGTGAAAAAAAGTTTTGTAGTTCAACCTTATGCTCAATTGATAATCAATTTTAACTGTTGGCTTCATGAAACGACGGCTTCGATAGTGAGTATGGATTATCGGGAAAAAAAATACTCTAAACTTTTCACCCGGTGTTTTATCAAGTTGCCACCGTATTGGTATCGAAAGGTGATAAATTTTGTACCAATACAATGTCAACTTCATAATAACGGTGTGGCAACTTTCGTAGTCCCGACCTTTCGAGGGCGATAAGTTACCATTGTGTCAATGACGGGTCCTCCGCCATCTACAACTCTGATGGATGGGCTCCATGGCCCTCCTTCTGCCTTTTGTACATAATATGTGTCATGCTCAAATGATGCTATGTTATACTCTATGCATAGCTATACTTTGTGATAGTGGTGGCCATATGGATTTGTGGTAGTATTTGTGCTATAGATATTTCTGCTAGCAATTAAATCTACTTATGGTGGTCCTATGAACAAGCAGTTTGATAGTGGTGATCATATGGATGCACTTGCATATTGATGCCGTTGATTTATTTGGTTGTGAGTGTTGCTTACCAGTGTGTCTTGACTTGGTTGTAAGTGTAGATTCATCATGCATTATGTAGTATATAAGGATCATTATGAATCTGAGGTGCCTCGCTTATAATTCTCCTATCTCTTCTTCCTCGAAAAGACCTTCAATGCTATGCTTTTATGCTAATTAGAAGTAAATCAAATATATATTTTATTGTATGCAAACTTGGATATATTTCGCCTCATCGCAACTATCACTTCTAGTGTACTACACAAAACACTTCTTTTGAAAGAGACTTATGTGTGGTGCAACTAAAATGTCGTGCCGGTGATGCTCTTAGACTTTAGTGGCACTTCACAAATAGATTGGATACCGCGCCTCCATTTTGTACTAGGTCTATGCTCATGCCTTTTGGACCATGATTTGGGAAATTAATTAGGATAGTTATATCTGTCTATCCACCCTCCAGATACAGTCTTTTGAATTACCCACATTTTGTAAATATGTATGTCATATTGACTGTCTTAATCTATGTGTTCCATGAGGGTTTACATTTTAGTATCATTGCACAAAATAGAAGTAAGTGGCATTTTAATTGCCTGGTTGCAGTAAGGACCAATGACGTCCGCCACTGCTAGTTGCCTTGGCGATTAACATGGAAAGTTGAACATATATCATGGAGGGTGTAACATCAGACTTGAATGGTTTATTCCCACCCTGCCTATCTATGGTATAATCTTTTCAACATGAATACAATTGAGGTAGTCTGGCTAGCTAGCATGAGATTGGCTTCTTGTGGCACTGTCGTGTCCAGTCCCACATGAAGAGGCGAGATTGATACATCGAATCTACTATACACGAGAACATCGATGTAACCAAAAAATAAATGTTTCTTATTTGAACTTATAGATGTTGGTTATGATCTTATCATGAACTTATAGATGTTTCTTATTTTTCCTAAGGATTTCTTTCTACTACTTCCTATAGGACTTTTAGCATCCACTCAAACCTCTTTGAAAGAATCCTTTGTTTTTCCTATGATGCAATCAAACAACCCAAAATCATGTACGGTTGAGATGAGCATGACATTCCAATCCTACGTATTTGCTATTCCTGTGTTTTTGAATCATGTGAATCAAAGTGCCCCTTAGCTTGTTTATTGCCCTAATACTTCTTTGGTTTTTGGAAAGTCTTATATTTCAAGTAAAAAATTATTGTATTTACTACTCTCTATGTTCCAAAATATTCGAAGTTTTAGGTTTGTCTTAAAGTTTGACCAAGTATATAGAGAAATATGTTACTATCTAGAGTATCAAATATATGTAGAATGCCCGCTCAAAAAAATATGTGTAGAATGCAAATATAATTTGTGATGAAACTATTTTGATTTTGTAGATGTTAATATAATTTTCTCTAAACTTGGTCAAACTTAAGCAAGTTTAACTTATAGGACAAACCTAGAACTTCAAATATTTTGAAACGGATGGAGTACTTTGTATACTATTCCGTTCTAGTTGTAAATATACACGACCTTTTCGCAGATTTATTATAATCTTGAAATTCTGTAAAAATGGAAACAACAACTTTAGTTGCCATCTCTATATCTGGTTTACTTGTAAGTTTGTTTCTTCTCTTACATATTGTCTTCCGTCCATATCTTTAGACATTGGATTTTGTACTTACATTGTTCACTTGTGGCCAGTGTCTGGCGAATTATCAGTTATCTTATCTCATGTTTATGTACATGTATGATCTATGCTACGGAACTATACAAGATTTCTGGATTTCAGTATTAGCACTTATATTAGAGAAGCAATTTTGTACTAGCTACATTATAAGGTGAATCCCTAAATACTCAACAGTCAAAACAAAAATATTGTGCCTCTTGATAAACCACATTTGTAGATATATACTTAAGTTTGTAGTGTGCCCAAGCTTTCACAAAGTCCTAGCTCCGCCGCTAGACCGCCACTGCTTGTCTCCATGTCCTCAACTCAACTGTTTGAAATCCCCATGTCTATAACAGAACTTTAAAGGAATTTCCACCTACTCACTTCCACTTCCATGGAATTGGTGAGAGCCAAATGGAGTTGGGCTTTGTCCATTTTTTGGCCCGCCCAACCGTTTGGATGCTGCGCCGGAAGCTGCACCTGAGGTGAGGTGGAGATTAATGAATGCCATGCAGACCAGGTGGTTGCTAGTGCAGCGGAGCCAGCCACTACTATAAAGCCCGAGCTTGGCCGATCCCTTAGACACAAACATCGGAAGATTCACAAGCAAGTTGATACGTACGTAAGTATAGCAAAAAGTATAGTACTCTATACTCTTCCAAAAGATCGGCCATGGCCATGGGAAGCTGTGGAATCAGAGGTGGAGCGGCGGCGCGGCGGCACGCGGCCATGCTCGGCATCGGCACGGCGAACCCCACCGGCCTCCTAGTGCCCCAGGACGTCTTCGCCGAGAACCTCTTCCGCGTCACCAACAGCGACCACCTGCCTGAGCTCAAGGAGAAGCTCAAGAGAATCTGTACTACTATGTTTCTTTTTCGACGTCAACGACTATAATCTGCATGCATGCATTTTCAACGAACAATTGAATTTTCTTGTTGCACGAAGGCGAAAAATCGGGCATCGAGAAGCGGCACTTCCACCTGACGGAGGAGACGGTGGCCGCGCACCCGGAGCTGTTGGACAGGGAGCTGCCGTCGCTGGACACCCGCGTGGACATGACCGCCGACGCCGTGCCGAAGCTGGCGCAGTGCGCCGCGGCCAAGGCCATCGCCGAGTGGGGCCGTCCGGCCGCCGACATCACCCACCTCGTCTTCAGCACCTACTCCGCCTGCCAGGCCCCGAGCGCCGACCTCCGGCTGGCCGCGCTGCTGGGCCTCCGCCCCACGGTGAGCCGCACCATGCTCAGCCTCCACGGCTGCTACGGCGGCGGCAGGGCGCTGAGCCTTGCCAAGGAGCTGGCCGAGAACAACCGCGGCGCGCGCGTCCTCGTCGCGTGCTCCGAGATGACGCTCGTCTGCTTCGGAGCGCCCGACGGCGGCAACATCGTCGGCCACGCGCTCTTCGGTGACGGAGCCGGCGCCGTCGTCGTCGGGGCCGGCCCTTTCCTCGACGGCGAGCGGCGCCCGATCTTCGAGATGGTGTCCGCCACGCAGACCACGATTCCCAGGACGGAGCACGCGCTGGGCATGCGGGTCTCTGGGGGCGGCATCGACTTCCACCTGGCCATCCAGGTGCCCACGCTCGTCGGGCAGAACGTGGAGCAGTGCCTCCTCGACGCATTCCGTGGCGCCATTGTCGAAGACGACGGTGGTGCTGCTCCTCCGCCATCCCCATGCTCTGGGAATGGGAATGGGAGGTGGAACGAGCTGTTCTGGGCGGTGCACCCAGGAGGCCGTCCGATCCTGGACAAGATAGACAAGGTGCTGATGCTGGAGCCGGAGAAGCTGGCGGCCAGCCGGCATGTGCTCCGCGAGTACGGCAACATGAGCGGCGCCACGATCGTGTTCGTGCTTGACGAGCTGCGCCGGGGCCGGAGCCCGCTGCCGGAGTGGGGTGCACTGCTGGCCTTCGGACCGGGAATCACGATCGAGGCGATGGTGCTCCGCTGTCCACGCTAGCTAGATGGTCCATCCATCCACGGCCGGTGCCCATATTCATCCCAGGGCTACTTACATACGTATACGTATTTGTGTGTACGCGTGTGCCATACAAAGTGCACAAGTCATCAGCCAACTGAGTAGTAGTCAAAGAAGGCAGACAGCCACGTCACATATATACCTCTGTCAGTCATGCACCTAAGCTTTCAGTCCAGCCATGTCCCACACGACTAGCTACTCCTAATTATGTACCTGGGTGTAATATGATTCAAAAAATGAGTAAATGGGTGAAATAAAATGCAGACCTATATAAAGGCACTCCAAATATTTTCTAGCAGTCCCCATGTTTTCTAGCTATATGCACCTGTATGTTATCAAGGTACGTAAAAGATGCAAACTGAGCATAACTCAGATGATTAGGTTATTTGTGGTGGAACCAGCCCACCAGGATTGTGCTAGTTAGGTGCTCATATTTTTATGGATTTATTCAGTCTTTCCGGCGATGTTTATTCAATGGGAGGAGACGATTCTGTCGACTACGGAGGCGTCTGGGGTGACTTCATCAATCTCAAGATGAGTTTCAGTTCAGCCTCTCGGAGGGCTTGACTGCAACTCAAAGTTAATAATAGTTACATATTTCTGTTTTTGAATACCAAGCAAGTAGCAAGAATCGGAAATCCGTTCGTGCTCTCCCGGGAGCACGCGCTCCTGCACGTGAAAATATTTTTTGAAATGCCAAAAAAGTTCCAACAAAAATTATATGTGTTCTTTGTCACATACAAATTTGTAGGCAAAAATATGAAATATTTTGGCCTGTGCAAAAAAAAACACTAGATGTTACCCCAAAATGTCACTCTATTTTTTTTTCATCGGCAAAACACCGCTGCTCCGTTTCGCATGAAAATTTCCAAGGATGTTTGCGACACTAACGTGAACATCTACAAAAAAGTTAGAATTTTGTGAAAATATTTACTATATTTTGTTTACTATTCACGCAGGATGATACGTCCATTTTGCATCATGCTTTTATATCGATATTTATTGCATTATGGGCTGTTATTACACATTATGTCACAATATTTATGCCTATTCTCTCTTATTTTACAAGGTTTACACGAAGAGGGAGAATGCCGGCAGCTGGAATTCTGGGCTGGAAAAGGAGCAAATATTAGAAGACCTATTCTGCACAACTCCAAAAGTCATGATCACATGCGAGATTGTATCATCATGTTAATATGGAGGATATGGTCTATGTGGTCGGATTTGACTCACGGTAAAGCTGTCCCACCTGTGGAGGTGACAACGGAGTAATTACAGAGCTACAAGTCCTCTTTGCAGCAGTCTAGAAAATTCACCACCGAGGAGATCATGAAAGGAAAGATGCAAATGAGGGAGGAGGCCCCGGTGAAACAGCGACTCGCAGCTACACCTCAACCCTGGCCGAAGCCACCCGAGGGGTGGGTGGCCTTATCACTAGATGGAGCTTTTGATAGCTCAGACGGGTCAGCGGCGGCGGGTATGATTTTACGGCGATCCGATGGGAGTGTTATTTTTGCAGCCTACAGATGCATCTTCAATTGCAATGATGCCCTGGAGGCCGAGATACATGCCTTAATGCAAGGCATGGCCTTGGCTATTCAACACTCGGAACGGCCGGTTATTGTCCAGTCCGACTCCTCGGAAGCTCTACTGGCGTTGAAAGGAGACAGTCTTTCCCGTTCCTCTTATGGACATTTAGTTGCTGAGATCCATCGTCTTATGGGTGAAAGGGAGTTTATTCCTTCGAAGGTTAAACGTGATCAAAATAGGGTAGCAGATCGGCTGGCGTTCTATAGTCGTACGGAGAGTACTACTGTTGTATGGCTAGGTAGGAGTCCACCCTGTGTGGAGGAACTTGTGCCACTCGATTGTATCTCTATTGCTCTAGAATAAAATCCTTTTACCCTCGCAAAAAAAAAAGTCTTGAAACTTCACGGAGGCACTTTTTGGAATTAATAAAAAATACTGGCGAAAGAATCAACCGAAGGGGGCCCACACCCTGGCCACGAGGGTGGGGGCGCGCCCCCTGCCTCGTGGGCCCCCTAGCAGGCCTCCGGAGTCCATCTTTTTCTATATGAAGTCTTTCGCCCTAGAAAAAATCGGAAGGAAGCTTTCGGGACGAAGCGCCGCCGTCTCGAGGTGGAACCAATCTAGGGCTCCGGCGGAGCTGTTCTGCCGGGGAAACATCCCTCCGGGAGGGGGAAATCATCACCATCGATCCTCTCATCGGGAGGGGGTCAATCTCCATCAACATCTTCACCAGCACCATCTCATCTCAAACCCTAGTTCATCTCTTGTATCCGATCTTTGTCTAAAACCTCAGATTGGTACCTGTCGGTTGCTAGTAGTGTTGATTACTCCTTGTAGTTGATGCTAGTTGGTTTATTCGGTGGAAGATCATATGTTCAGATCCTTTATGCATATTAATATCCCTCTGATTATGAACATTAATATGATTTGTGAGTAGTTACGTTTGTTCCTGAGGACATGGGAGAAGTCTTGCTATAAGTAGTCATGTGAATTTGGTATTCGTTCGTTATTTTGATGAGATGTATGTTGTCTTTGTTAGAAATATGCCCTAGAGGCAATAATAAATTGGTTATTATCATATTTCCTTGTTCGTGATAATCGTTTATTATCCATGCTAGAATTGTATTGATAGGAAACTCAGATACATGTGTGGATATATAGACAACACCATGTCCCTAGTAAGCCTCTAATTGACTAGCTCGTTGATCAATAGATGGTTACGGTTTCCTGACCATGGACATTGGATGTCGTTGATAATGGGATCACATCATTAGGAGAATGATGTGATGGACAAGACCCAATCCTAAGCCTAGCACAAGATCGTGTAGTTCGTTTGCTAAGAGCTTTTCTAATGTCAAGTATCATTTCCTTAGACCATGAGATTGTGCAACTCCCGGATACCGTAGGAATGCTTTGGGTGTACCAAACGTCACAACGTAACTGGGTGACTATAAAGGTGCACTACAGGTATCTCCGAAAGTGTCTGTTGGGTTGGCACGAATCGAGACTGGGATTTGTGACTCCGTGTAAACGGAGAGGTATCTCTGGGCCCACTCGGTAGGACATCATCATAATGTGCACAATGTGACCAAGGAGTTGATCACGGGATGATGTGTTACGGAACGAGTAAAGAGACTTGCCGGTAACGAGATTGAACAAGGTATCGGGATACCGACGATCGAATCTCGGGCAAGTAACATACCGATAGACAAAGGGAATTGTATACGGGATTGATTGAATCCCCGACATCGTGGTTCATCCGATGAGATCATCGTGGAACATGTGGGAGCCAACATGGGTATCCAGATCCCGCTGTTGGTTATTGGCCGGATAACGTCTCGGTCATGTCTGCATGGTTCCCGAACCCGTAGGGTCTACACACTTAAGGTTCGATGACGCTAGGGTTATAGGGAATAGATATACGTGGTTACCGAATGTTGTTCGGAGTCCCGGATGATATCCCGGACATCACGAGGAGTTCCGGAATGGTCCGGAGGTAAAGATTTATATATGGGAAGTCCCGTTTTGGCCACCGGAAGAGTTTCGGGCGTCACCGGTAATGTACCGGGACCACCGGAGGGTTCCGGGGGTCCACCGGGAGGGGCCACCAGCCCCGAAGGGCCCTATGGGCTGTATGTGGAGAGGTACCAGCCCCTTAGTGGGCTGGGCGCCTTCCCTCCCAGGGCCCATGTGCCTGGGGGCTTGGGGGAACCCTAAGGGGAGGCGCCCCCCTTGCCTTGGGGGGCAAGGCAACCCCCTGGCCGCCGCCCCCTCCTCAGATTGGATCTGAGGGGGCCGGCCCCCCCTCTCCCTTGCCCCTATATATATGTGGGGGGTGGGAGGGCAGCAGCAACCCAAGTTCTGGCGCAGCCCTCCCCCTCTTCCATGTCCTCCTCCTCTCTTGCGGTGCTTGGCGGAGCCCTGCAGGATGGCCACGCTCCTCCATCACCACCACGCCGTCGTGCTGCTGCTGGACGGAGTCTTCCCCAACCTCTCCCTCTCTCCTTGCTGGATCAAGGCGTGGGAGACGTCACCGGGCTGCACGTGTGTTGAACGCGGAGGCGCCGTGGTTCGGCGCTTAGATCGGAATCAACCGTGATCTGAATCGCTACAAGTACGACTCCTTCATCCGCGTTCTTGCAACGCTTCCGCATCGTGATCTACAAGGGTATGTAGATGCACTCCCCTTCCCCTCGTTGCTAGATTACTCCATAGATTGATCTTGGTGATGCGTAGAAATTTTTTGAATTTCCGCTACGTTCCCCAACAGTGGCATCATGAGCTAGGTCTATGCGTAGTTTCTATGCACGAGTAGAACACAAAGTAGTTGTGAGCATCGATTTTGTCAATTTACTTGTCGTTACTAGTATTATCTTGATTCGGCGGCATCGTGGGATGAAGCGGCCCGGACCGACCTTACACGTACACTTACGTGAGACAAGTTCCACCGACTGACATGCACTAGTTGCATAAGGTGGCTAGCGGGTGTATGTCTCTCCCACTTTAGTCGGATCGGATTCGATGAAAAGGGTCCTTATGAAGGGTAAATAGAAATTGGCATATCACGTTGTGGCTTTTGCGTAGGTAAGAAACGTTCTTGCTAGAATCCCATAGCAGCCACGTAAAACATGCAACAACAATTAGAGGACGTCTAACTTGTTTTTGCAGGGTATGCTATGTGATGTGATATGGCCAAAAGGATGTGATTAATGATATATGTGATGTATGAGATTTATCATGTTCTTGTAATAGGAATCACGACTTGCATGTCAATGAGTATGACAACCGGCAGGAGCCATAGGAGTTGTCTTAATTTATTGTATGACCTGCGTGTCAATGAAAACGCCATGTAATTACTTTACTTTATTGCTAACCATTAGCCATAGTAGTAGAAGTAATAGTTGGCGAGACAACTTCATGAAGACACAATGATGGAGATCATGATGATGGAGATCATGGTGTCATGCCGGTGACGAAGGTGATCATGCCGCGCCTCAAAGATGGAGATCAAAGGCGCAAGATGATATTGGCCATATCACGTCACTTTATGATTTGCATGTGATGTTTGTCATGTTTACATATTATTTGCTTAGAATGACGGTAGCATAAATAAGATGATCCCTCACTAAAATTTCAAGAGACGTGTTCCCCCTAACTGTGCACCGTTGCGAAGGTTCGTTGTTTCGAAGCCCCACGTGATGATCGGGTGTGATAGATTCTAACGTTCGAATACAACGGGTGATGACGAGCCTAGCATGTACAGACATGGCCTCGGAACACATGCGAAACACTTAGGTTGACTTGACGAGCCTAGCATGTACAGACATGGCCTCGGAACACAAGAGATCGAAAGGTTGAACATGAGTCATATAGTAGATGCGATCAACATGGAGATGTTCACCGATGATGACTAGTCCGTCTCACGTGATGATCGGACACGGCCTAGTTTGACTCGGATCATGTATCACTTAGATGACTAGAGGGATGCCTATCTGAGTGGGAGTTCATTGAATAATCAGATGAACTTAATTATCATGAACATAGTCAATAGGTCTTTGCAAATTATGTCATAGCTTACGCTTTAGTTCTACTGGTTAAGATATGTTCCTAGAGAAAATTTAGTTGAAAGTTGATAGTAGCAATTATGCGGACTGGGTCCGTGAACTGAGGATTGTCCTCATTGCTGCACAGAAGGCTTATGTCCTTAATGCACCGCTCGGTGTGCTGAACCTCAGCGTCGTCTGTAGATGTTGCGGAACATCTGACATACACGTTTTGATGACTACGTGATAGTTCAGTGCGTAATGCTAACGGTTTAGAATTGTGGCACCAAAGACGGTTTTGAAATGTCGCAGAACATATGAGATGTTCCGAAGACTGAAATTGGGATTTCAGACTAGTGCCCACGTCAAGAGGTATGAGACCTCTGACAAGTTTCTTAAGCCTGCAAACTAAGGGAGAAAAGCTCAATCGTTGAGCATGTGCTCAGATTGTCTGAGTGCCACAATCGATTGAATCGAGTGGGAGTTAATCTTCCAGATGAGATAGTAATGGTTCTCCATAGTCACTGCCACCAAGCTATTAGAGCTTCGTGATGAACTATAACATATCAGGGATAGATATGATGATCCTTGAGCAACTCGCGATGTTTGACACCGCAAAAGTAGAAATCAAGAAGGAGCATCAATTGTTGATGGTTAGTAAAACCACTAGATTCTAGAAGGGCAAGGGCAAAAGGGATACTTCATGAAACAACAAATCATTTGCTGCTCTAGTGAAGAATCCCAAGGTTGAACCAAAACCCGAGACTAAGTGCTTCTGTAATGAGGGGAACGGTCACTGAAGCAGAACTACCCTAGATACTTGGTAGATGAGAAGGCAGGCAAGGTCGACAGAAGTATATTGGATATACATTATATGAATGTGTACTTTACTAGTACTCCTAGCAGCACCAGGGTATTAGATACCAGTTCGGTTGCTAAGTGTTAGTAACTCGAAATAAGAGCTGCGGAATAAACGGAGACTAGCTAAAGGTGAGATGACGATATGTGTTGGAAGTGTTTCCAAGGTTGATGTGATCAAGCATCGCATGCTCCCTCTACCATCGAGATTGGTGTTAAACCTAAATAATTGTTATTTGGTGTTGAGCATAAACATGATTGGATTATGTTTATCGCAATACGGTTATTCATTTAAGGAGAATAATGGTTACTCTGTTTATTTGAATAATACCTTCAATGGTCTTGCACCTAAAAATGTTTGAATCTCGATCGTAGTGATACACATGTTCATGCCAAAAGATATAAGATAGTAATGATAGTACCACATACTTGTGGCACTGCTATTTGAGTCATATTGGTATAGAACGCATGAAGAAGCTCCATGTAGATGGATCTTTGGACTCACTCGTTTTTGAAAGGATTGAGACATGCGAACCATGTCTATTGGTATATATGCGTGAAGAAACTCCATGCAGATGGATCGTTTGGACTCACTTGATTTTGAATCACTTGAGACATGCAAATCATACCACATGGGCAAGATGACTGAAAAGCCTCGTTTTCAGTAAGATGGAACAAGAGAGCAACTTGTTGGAAGTAATACATTTGATGTGTGCAGTCCATTGAGTGCTGAGGCACGCAGTGGATATCGATATGTTCTTACTTCACAGATGATTTGAGTAGATGTTGAGAATATTTACTTGATGAAACACAAGTCTGAATTATTGAAAGGTTCAAGTAATTTCAGAGTGAAGTTGAAGATCGTCGTGACAAGAGGATAAAATGTCTATGATATGATCATAGAGATATCTGAGTTACAAGTTTGGCACACAATTAAGACATTGTGGAAAGTGTTTCACAATTGATACCGCCTGGAACACCACAATGTGATGGTGTGTCCGAACATTATAACTGCACCCTATTGGATATGGTGCATACCATGATGTCTCTTATTGAATTACCACTATCGTTTATGGGTTAGGCATTAGAGACAACCGCGTTCACTTTAAAAGGGGCACCACGCAATTCCGTTGAGACGACACCGTTTAGAGAAAACTAAGTTGTCGTTTCTTAAAAGTTTGGGGCTGCGATGCTTATGTGAAAAAGTTTCAGGCTAATAAGCTCGAACCCAAAGTGGATAAATGCATCTTCATAGAATACCCAAAACAGTTGGGTATACCTCCTATTTCAGATCTGGAAGCAAAAGTAATTGCTTCTAGAAATGAGTCCTTTCTCGAGGAAAAGTTTCTCTCGAAAGAATTGAGTGGGAGGATGGTGGAGACTTGATAAGGTTATTGAACCGTCACTTCAACTAGTGTGTAGCAGGGCACAGGAAGTTGTTCCTGTGGCACCTACACCAATTGAAGTGGAAGCTTATGATAGTGATCATGAAACTTCGGATCAAGTCACTACCAAACCTCGTAGGTCGACAAGGATATGTACTACTTCTGAGTGGTACGGTAATCCTGTCTTGGAAGTCATGTTGCTAGACAACAATGAACCTACGAGCTATGGGGAAGCGATGGTGGGCCCGGATTCCGACGAATGGCTTGAGGCCATGAAATCCGAGAGAGGATCCATGTATAAAAGCAAAGTGTAGACTTTGGAAGAAATACTTGATGGTCGTAAGGCTGTTGGGTGCAGATGGATTTTAAAAGGAAGACAGACAATGATGGTAAGTGTCACCATTAAGAAAGCTCGGCTTGTCGTTAAGATGTTTTCCGACAAGTTCAAGGAGTTGACTACGATGAGACTTTCTCACTCGTGGCGATGCTAAGAGTCTGTTGGAATTGTGTTAGCAGTTACTGCATTATTTATGAAATCTTGTAGATAGGAGATCAAAACAAGTTTCCTTACCAGTTTTCGTAAGGAAAGGTTGTATGTGATACAACCAGAAGGTTTTTTTCAATCCTGAAAGATGCTAACAAGTATGCAAAGCTCCAGCAATCCTTCTAAGGACTGGAGTAAGCATCTCGGAGTTGGAATGTATGCTTTGATGAGATGATCAAAGATTTTAGGTTTATACAAAGTTTGTTAGAAACTTGTATTTACAATAAAGTGAGTGGGAGCGCTACAACATTTCTGATAAGTATATGTGAATGACATATTTTTTATCCGAAATGATGTAAAATTTCTGGAAAGCATAAAGGGTTGTTTGAAAGGAGTGTTTCAAAGGAAGACCTGGATAAAGCTGCTTACATATTGGGCATCAAGATCTATAGAGATAGATCAAGACGCCTGATGATACTTTCAAAGAACGCACACCTTGACATGATTTTGAAAGAGTTCAAAATAGATCAGCAAAGAAGGAGTCCTTGGCTGTGTTACAAGGTGTGAGTACTGAGTAAGACTCAAGACCTGACCACAGCAGAAGAGAGAGAAAGGACGAAGGTAATCCCCTATGCTTTAGACGTAGGCTCTACAGTATGCTATGATGTGTACAGCACATGAAGTGTGCCTTGCCATGAGTTGATCAAGGGGTACAATAGTGATCCGGGAATGGATCACATGACAGCGGTCGAACTTATCCTTAGTATCTAGTGGACTAAGGAATTTTCTCGATTATGGAGGTCAAAAGGAGTTCGTCGTAAAGGGTTACGTCGATGCGAACTTTGACACTAATCCGGATGACTCTGAGTAGTAAACCGGATTCGTATAGTAGAGCAGTTATTTGAAATGGCTCCAAGTAGCGCGTGGTAGCATCCACAAGATGACATAGATATTCGTAAAGCACACACGGATCTGAAAGGTTTAGACCCATTGACTAATAACCTCTCTCACAAGCATAACATGATCAAACCAGAACTCATTGAGTATTAATCACATAATGATGTGAACTAGATTGTTGACTCTAGTAAACTCTTTGGATGTTGGTCACATGGTGATGTGACCTGTGGGTGTTAATCACATGGTGATGTGAACTAGATTATTGACTCTAGTGCAAGTGGGAGACTGTTAGAAATATGCCCTAGAGGCAATAATAAATTGGTTATTATCATATTTCCTTGTTCGTGATAATCGTTTATTATCCATGCTAGAATTGTATTGATAGGAAACTCAGATACATGTGTGGATATATAGACAATACCATGTCCCTAGTAAGCCTCTAGTTGACTAGCTCGTTGATCAATAGATGGTTACAGTTTCCTGACCATGGACATTGGATGTCGTTGATAACGGGATCACATCATTAGGAGAATGATGTGATGGACAAGACCCAATCCTAAGCCTAGCACAAGATCGTGTAGTTCGTTTGCTAAGAGCTTTTCTAATGTCAAGTATCATTTCCTTAGACCATGAGATTGTGCAACTCCTGGATACCGTAGGAATGCTTTGGGTGTACCAAACGTCACAACGTAACTAGGTGACTATAAAGGTGCACTACAGGTATCTCCGAAAGTGTCTGTTGGGTTGGCACGAATCGAGACTGGGATTTGTGACTCCGTGTAAATGGAGAGGTATCTCTGGGCCCACTCGGTAGGACATCATCATAATGTGCACAATGTGACCAAGGAGTTGATCACGGGATGATGTGTTACGGAACGAGTAAAGAGACTTGCCGGTAACGAGATTGAACAAGGTATCGGGATACCGACGATCGAATCTCGGGCAAGTAACATACCGATAGACAAAGGGAATTGTATACGGGATTGATTGAATCCCCGACATCGTGGTTCATCCGATGAGATCATCGTGGAACATGTGGGAGCCAACATGGGTATCCAGATCCCGCTGTTGGTTATTGGCCGGAGAACGTCTCGGTCATGTCTGCATGGTTCCCGAACCCGTAGGGTCTACACACTTAAGGTTCGATGACGCTAGGGTTATAGGGAATAGATATACGTGGTTACCGAATGTTGTTCGGAGTCCCGGATGAGATCCCGGACGTCACGAGGAGTTCCGGAATGGTCCGGAGGTAAAGATTTATATATGGGAAGTCCCGTTTTGGCCACCGGAAGAGTTTCGGGCGTCACCGGTAATGTACCGGGACCACCGGAGGGTTCCGGGGGTCCACCGGGAGGGGCCACCAGCCCGGAGGGCCCTATGGGCTGTATGTGGAGAGGGACCAGCCCCTTAGTGGGCTGGGCGCCTTCCCTCCCAGGGCCCATGCGCCTGGGGGTTTGGGGGAACCCTAAGGGGAGGCGCCCCCCTTGCCTTGGGGGGCAAGGCAACCCCCCTGGCCGCCACCCCCTCCTCAGATTGGATCTGAGGGGGCCGCCCCCCCCCCTCTCCCTTGCCCCTATATATATGTGGGGGGTGGGAGGGCAGCAGCAACCCAAGTTCTGGCGCAGCCCTCCCCCTCTTCCATGTCCTCCTCCTCTCTTGCGGTGCTTGGCGAAGCCCTGCAGGATGGCCACGCTCCTCCATCACCACCACGCCGTCGTGCTGCTGCTGGACGGAGTATTCCCCAACCTCTCCCTCTCTCCTTGCTGGATCAAGGCGTGGGAGACGTCACCGGGCTGCACGTGTGTTGAACGCGGAGGCGCCGTGGTTCGGCGCTTAGATCGGAATCAACCGCGATCTGAATCGCTACGAGTACGACTCCTTCATCCGCGTTCTTGCAACGCTTCCGCATCGCGATCTACAAGGGTATGTAGATGCACTCCCCTTCCCCTCGTTGCTAGATTACTCCATAGATTGATCTTGGTGATGCGTAGAAAAATTTTGAATTTCCGCTACGTTCCCCAACAGTCTTTCCTCTAGTGGTGTTATGTGAACGTGGACTACATGAAACTTCACCATTATTTGGGCCTAGGGGAAGGCAGTGGGAAGTAATAAGTAGATGATGGGTTGCTAGA
This sequence comes from Triticum aestivum, assembly GCF_018294505.1. Lineage (NCBI taxonomy): Eukaryota > Viridiplantae > Streptophyta > Magnoliopsida > Poales > Poaceae > Triticum > Triticum aestivum. Next base: position 503,312,253 of record NC_057805.1, read on the forward strand.
GTCACAGAAGCTTAAACCCTAGTTTATGTGTTGCTTCGTAAGGGGCTGATTTGGATCCACATGTTTCATGCTATGGTTAGGTTTACCTTAATTCTTCTTTCGTAGTTGCGGATGCTTGCGAGAGGGGTTAATCATAAGTGGGATGCTTGTCCAAGGAAGGGCAGTACCCAAGCACCGGTCTACCCACATATCAAATTATCAAAGTAACGAATGCGAATCATATGAGCATGATGAAAACTAGCTTGACGATAATTCCCATGTGTCCTCGGGAGCGTTTTCCTTTATATAAGAGTTTGTCCAGGCTTGTCCTTTGTTACAAAAATGATTGGGCCACCTTGATGCACCTTGTTTACTTTTGTTACTTGTTACCCGTTACAAATTACCTTATCACAAAACTATATGTTACCGATAATTTCAGTGCTTGCAGAGAATACCTTATTGAAAACCGCTTATCATTTCCTTCTGCTCCTCGTTGGGTTCGACACTCTTACTTATCGAAAGGACTACGATAGATCCCCTATACTTGTGGGTCATCAAGACTCTTTTCTGGCGCCGTTGCCGGGGAGTGAAGCGCCTTTGGTAAGTGGAATTTGGTAAGGAAAAATTTATATAGTGTGCTGAAATTTACAGTCACTTTTTACTATGGAAAGTAATCCTTTGAGGGTCTTGTTCGGGGTATCTTCACCCCGACCAGTAGAGCAAAGAGCTGCTCCTCAACCTACTGAACCTACTGAAAATGTTTACTTTGAAATTCCTTCGGGTATGATAGAGAAATTGCTAGCTAATCCTTTTACAGGAGATGGAACATTGCATCCCGATTTGCACCTAATCTATGTGGATGAAGTTTGTGGATTATTTAAGCTTGCAGGTATGCCTGAGGATGTTATCAAGAAGAAGGTCTTCCCTTTATCGTTGAAGGGAAAGGCATTGACATGGTTTAGGCTATGTGATGATATTGGATCATGGAACTACAACCGGTTGAAATTGGAATATCATCAGAAGTTTTATCCTATGCATCTGGTTCATCGTGATCATAATTATATATATAATTTTTAGCCTCGCGAAGGAGAAAGCATCGCTCATGCTTGGAGGAGGCTTAAGTCAATGTTATATTCATGCCCCAATAATGAGCTCTTAAGAGAAATTATTATTAAAAAAATTATGCTCGGCTTTCTCTCAATAATCCCTCCATGCTCGATACTTCTTGTACTGGTTCTTTCATGATGAAGACTATTGGACTCAGATGGGATTTATTGGAAAGAATTAAACGCAACTCTGAAGATTGGGAACTTGGCGAAGGTAAGGAGTCAGGTATAACACCTAGTTTGATTGTGTTAAATCTTTTATGGATACCGATGCTTTTCGTGAATTTAGCACTAAATATGGACTTGACTCTGAGATAGTAGCTTCTTTCTGTGAATCATTTGCCACTCATGTTGATCTCCCTAAGGAAAAGTGGTTTAAATATCATCCTCCCGTTGAAGTAGAAGTAGTAGAACCTATTAAAGTTGAAGAAAAGACTATCACTTATAATGTTGATCCTATTGTTCCTACCGCTTATATTGAGAAACCACCCTTCCCATTTAGAATAAAGGATCACGCTCAAGCTTCAACAGTGGTTCGTAAGAGTAAAGCTAGAACACCTACACCCTCTGAGCAAATTAAAGTTGAACCTAGTATTGCTATGGTTAAGGATCTCTTGGTCGATAATAATGATGGTCATGTTATTTACTTCTGTGATGAAGCTGCTACAATTGCTAGACCCGATACTAAAGGTAAACATAGACCTGTTGTTGCTATGCATGTTGTTTCTGTTAAAATAGGAGATCATTGTTATCATGCTTATGTGATATGGGTGCTAGTGTGAGTGCAATACCTCATTCCTTATACAAAGAAATTATGCATGATATTGCACCTGTTGAAATAGAAGGTATTGATGTTACTATTAAACTTGCCAATAGAGATACTATTTCACCAATTGGGATTGTTAGAGACGTTGAAGTCTTGTGTGGGAAAGTTAAATATCCTACTGATTTTCTTGTTCTTGGTTCCCCACAAGATGACTTTTGTCCCATTATATTTGGTAGACCCTTCTTGAATACTGTTAATGCTAGGATAGACTGCGAAAAGGATATTGTTACTGTCGGCTTAGGGGATGATAACCCACAAGTATATGGGATCAATTGTAGCCTCTTTCGATAAGTAAGAGTGTTGAACCCAACAAGGAGTTAAAGGTAGAACAAATATTCCCTCAAGTTCTATCGACCACCGATACAACTCTACGCACGCTTAACGTTCGCTTTACCTAGAACAAGTATGAAACTAGAAGTACTTTGTAGGTGTTTTTGGATAGGTTTGCAAGATAATAAAGAGCGCGTAAATAAAGAGTAGGGGCTGTTTAGATAAAGACACAACTAAATTAGTTTTAGTAAAGAGCTTTTTGTCACGAGAAAGTTATTTGTCCCTAGGCAATCGATAACTAGACCGGTAATCATTTTTTGCAATTTTATTTGAGGGAGAGGCATAAGCTAACATACTTTCTCTTCTTGGATCATATGCACTTATGATTGGAACTCTAGCAAGCATCCGCAACTACTAAAGATCATTAAGGTAAAACCCAACCATAGCATTAAAGTATCAAGTCCTCTTTATTCCCATACACCATGACCCACTTATCCGTGTTTGTGTTTCAGTCACTCACGCATCACAGACAATAAGCAAACCATGAACATATTGCAAACCCTACAGCGGGGATCCCTCATGCTTGCGCGACACGGAGAGCACCATAGTACAGCACCAATAATAAAACATGCAACTCAAACCAATCACGATCATCAATTAACCCATAGGACAAAGCGGATCTACTCAAACATCATAGGATAGTCATACATCATTGAGAAATAATATATAGCATTGAGCACCATGTTTAAGTAGAGATTACAGCGGGTAGAAGAGGGGTTACACCACTGCATAGAGGGGGGAAGAGTTGGTGATGACGGCGGTGAAGTTGTTGGTGTAGATTGCGGTGACGATGATGGCCCCGGCGGCACTCCGGTGCCACCGGAAGCAAGGGGGAGAGAGCCCCCCTCCTCCTTCTTCTTCATTGACCTTCTCCCTAGATGGGAGAAGGGTTTACCCTCTGGTCCATGGTCTCCATGGCGTGGGAGGGGCGAGAGCCCCTCCGAGATTGGATCTGTCTCTCTGTCTCTCTCTGTTTGTGCGCTCCCAGATCTGGCCTTTCACCGTTTCTTATATTCCCGGAGATCCGTAACTCCGATTGGATTGAAATTTGAACACGATTTTTATCCGGATATTAGCTTTCTTGTGGCGAAAGAAGGGCAACAACCGCCTTACGGGGTGTCCGCGAGGGTCAGGGGCGCGCCCCCTGCCTTGTGGTCCCATCGGGCATCGTCTCGCGATGATTCCACTTCCCAAAATTCACATATATTCCAAAAAAAATCTCCGTTAGTTTTTATCCCGTTTGGACTCCGTTTGATATGGATTTTCTGTGAAACAAAAAACATGCAACAAACAGGAACTGACACTGGGCACGGATCAATATGTTAGTCCCAAAAATAGTATAAAAAGTTGCCAAAAGTATATGAAAGTTGTATAATATTGGCATGGAACAATCAAAAATTATAGATACGACGGAGACGTATCAGGGGATATGTCTCATGATTTTAATTTTGCTAAATTTCTTAGACAACCCCATGATAAAGAATTGCCTAGTAGAGAAGAAATTATTGGTCTTTCTTCTATTGCCGTGCCTCCTAACGATCCTTTAGAACAATATTTGCTAGACCATGAAAATCATATGTTCATGAATGAAAGAAGGGAAATAGATGAAGTATTCTTTAAACAGGGCCCTCTACTGAAACATAACTTGCCTGTTGAAATCCTAGGGGATCCTCCTCCACCCAAGGGTGATCCCATGTTTGAGCTTAAACCATTACCTGATACTCTTAAATATGCTTATCTTGCTGAAAAGAAGACATATCATGTTATTATTAGTGCTAACCTTTCAGAGCAAGAAGAAGAGAAATTATTGAAAACTCTGAAGAAGCATCGTGCTGCTATTGGATATACTTTGGATGATCTTAAGGGCATTAGTCCCACTCTATGCCAGCACAAAATAAAATTGGAGAAATACGCTAAATCGGTTGTTCATCACCAACGAAGGTTAAATCCTAAGATGAAAGAAGTGGTAAGGAAAGAAATACTAAAGCTTCTGGAGGCAGGTATAATTTATCCTGTTGCTGATAGTCAGTGGGTAAGTCTTGTCCATTGTGTCCCTAAGAAGGGAGGTATTACTATTGTTCCTAATGATAAAGATGAATTGATCCCACAAAGAATTGTTACAGGTTATAGAATGGTAATTGATTTCCGCAAACTAAATAAAGCTACTAAAAAGGATCATTACCCTTTACCTTTTAATGATCAAATGCTAGAAAGACTATCCAAACACACACATTTTTGCTTTCTAGACGGTTATTCTGGTTTCTCTCAAATACCTGTGTCAAAAGAGGATCAAGAAAAGACCACTTTTACTTGCCCTTTCGGTACCTTTGCTTATAGACGTATGCCTTTTGGTTTATGCAATGCACCTGCTACCTTTCAAAGATGTATGACTGTTATATTCTCTGACCTTTGTGAAAAGATTGTTGATGTTTTCATGGATGATTTCTCCGTATATGGAACTTCTTTTGATGATTGCTTAAGCAACCTTGATCGAGTTTTGCAGAGATGTGAAGAAACTAATCTTGTCTTGAATTGGGAGAAGTGTCACTTTATGGTAAATGAATGTATTGTCTTGGGGCATAAAATTTCTGAAAGAGGTATTGAAGTTGATAAGGCTAAAGTTGATGCTACTGAAAAGTTGCTGTGTCCTAAGGACATTAAAGGTATAAGAAGTTTCCTTGGTCATGCCGGTTTTTATAGGAGGTTCATTAAAGACTTCTCAAAAAATTCTAGGCCTCTGACTAATCTCTTACAAAAAGATGTTCCTTTTGTCTTTGATGATGATTGTGTAGAAGCATTTGAAATACTTAAGAAAGTCTTGATTTCTGCACCTATTGTTCAGCCACCTGATTGGAATTTACCCTTTGAAATTATGTGTGATGCTAGTGATTATGATGTAGGTGTTGTTCTAGGACAAAGAGTTGATAAGAAATTAAATGTTATCCAATATGCTAGTAAAACTCTAGACAGTGCCCAGAGAAATTATGCTACTACTGAAAAAGAATTTTTAGCAGTTGTATTTGCTTGTGATAAGTTCAGACCTTATATTGTTGATTCTAAAGTAACTGTTCACACTGATCATGCTGCTATTAAATATCTTATGGAAAAGAAAGATGCTAAACCTAGACTTATTAGATGGGTTCTCCTACTACAAGAATTTGACTTGCATATTATTGATGGAAAGGGAGCTGAGAACCCGTTGCAGACAACTTGTCTAGGTTAGACAATGTTCTTGATGACCCACTACCTATTGATGATAGCTTCCCTGATGAACAATTAGCTATCATAAATGCTTCTCGTACTGCTCCATGGTATGCTGATTATGCTAATTACATTGTGGCTAAATTTATACCGCCTAGTTTCACATACCAGCAAAATAAAAAGTTTTTCTATGATTTAAGACATTACTTCTGGGATGACCCACACCTTTATAAAGGAGTAGATGGTGTTATTAGACGTTGTGTACCTGAGCATGAATAGGAACAGTGAAGAAATTTGCCCTAGAGGCAATAATAAAGTTATTATTTATTTCCTCATATCATGATAAATGTTTATTATTCATGCTAGAATTGTATTAACCGGAAACATAATACATGTGTGAATACATAGACAAACATAGTGTCACTAGTATGCCTCTACTTGACTAGCTCGTTGATCAAAGATGGTTGAGTTTCCTAGCCATAGACATGAGTTGTCATTTGATTAACGGGATCACATCATTAGGAGAATGATGTGATTGACTTGACCCATTCTGTTAGCTTAGCACTTGATCGTTTAGTTTACTGCTATTGCTTTCTTCATGACTTATACATGTTCCTATGACTATGAGATTATGCAACTCTCGATTACCGGAGGAACACTTTGTGTGCTACCAAACGTCACAACGCAACTGGGTGATTATAAAGGTGCTCTACAGGTGTCGCCGATGGTACTTGTTGAGTTGGCATAGATCGAGACTAGGATTTGTCACTCCGATTGTCGGAGAGGTATCTCTGGGCCCTCTCGGTAATGCACATCACAATAAGCCTTGCAAGCAATGTGACTAATGAGTTAGTTACGGGATGATGCATTACGTAACGAGTAAAGAGACTTTCCGATAACGAGATTAAGCTAGGTATTGAGATACCCATGATCGAATCTCGGACAAGTAACATACCGATGACAAAGGGAACAACGTATGTTGTTATGCGGTTTGACCGATAAAGATCTTCGTAGAATATGTAGGAGCCAATATGAGCATCCAGGTTCTGCTATTGGTTATTGACCGGAGACGTGTCTCGGTCATGTCTACATAGTTCTCGAACCCGTAGGGTCCGCACGCTTAAAGTTCGGTGACGATCGGTATTATGAGTTTTTGTGTTTTGATATACCAAAGGTAGTTCGGAGTCCCGGATATGATGATGGACATGACGAGGAGTCTCGAAATGTTCTAGACATAAAGATCGATATATTGGACAACTATATTCGGACACCGGAAGTGTTCCGGGTGGTTTCGGAGAAAACCGGAGTGCCGGAGGGTTACCGGACCCCCCGGGAGAAATAGTGGGCCTTATGGGCCTTAGTGGAGAGAGAGAGAGGGCTGGTCGCGTGCCTCTCCCCCTCTGGTCCGAATTGGACTAGGAGAGGGGGGCGGCGCCCCCCTTTCCTTCTCCCTCTCCCCCTTCCTTTCCCCCTCCTAGTAGGAGTAGGAAAGAGGGGAGTCCTACTCCTACTAGGAGGAGGACTCCTCCTCCTGGCGCGCCCACAAGGGGCCGGCCGGTCTCCCCCTTGCTCCTTTATATAGGGGGCAGGGGGCACCTCTAGACACACAAGTTGATCTGTTGATCTCTCCCAGCCGTGTGCGGTGCCCCCCTCCACCATAATCCACCTCGATCATATCGTAGCGGTGCTTAGGCGAAGCCCTGCGTCGGTAGCAACATCATCACCGTCATCACTCCATCGTGCTGACGAAGCTCTCCCTCGACACTCTGTTGGATCGTGAGTTCGTGGGACGTAACCGAGCTGAACGTGTGCAGATCGCGGAAGTGTCGTATGTTCGGTACTAGGATCGGTCGATCGTGAAGACGTACGACTACATCAATCGCGTTGTCATACCGCTTCCGCTTACGGTCTACGAGGGTACGTGGACAACACTCTCCCCTCTCGTTGCTATGCATCACCATGATCTTGCATGTGCGTAGGATTTTTTTTGAAATTACTACGTTCCCCAACAGTGGCATCCGAGCCAGGTTTATGCGTATATGTTATATACACGAGTAGAACACAAGTGAGTTGTGGGCGATACAAGTCATACTACTTACCAGCATGTCATACTTTGATTCGGCGGTATTGTTGGATGAAGCGGCCTGGACCGACATTACGCGTACGCTTACGCGAGACTGGTTCTACCGACGTGCTTCGCACACAGGTGGCTGGCGGGTGTCAGTTTCTCCAACTTTAGTTGAATCGAGTATGGCTACGCCCGGTCCTTGTGAAGGTTAAAACAGCACATACTTGACGAAATATCATTGTGGTCTTGATGCGTAGGTAAGAACGGTTCTTGCTCAGCCCGTAGCAGCCACGTAAAACTTGCAACAACAAAGTAGAGAACGTCTAACTTGTCTTTGCAGGGCATGTTGTGATGTGATATGGTCAAGACATGATGCTAAGTTTTATTGTATGAGATGATCATGTTTTGTAACCAAGTTATCGGCAACTGGCAGGAGCCATATGGTTGTCGTTTTATTGTATGAGATGCAATCGCCATGTAATTGCTTTACTTTATCACTAAGCGGTAGCGATAGTCGTAGAAGCAATAGTTGGTGAGACGACAACGATGCTACGATGGAGATCAAGGTGTCGCGCCGGTGACGATGGTGATCATGACTGTGCTTTGGAGATGGAGATCAAAGGCACAAGATGATGATGGCCATATCATATCACTTATATTGATTGCATGTGATGTTTATATTTTATGCATCTTATTTTGCTTAGATCGACTGTAGCATTATAAGATGATCTCTCACTAAATTTCAAGGTATAAGTGTTCTCCCTGAGTATGCACCGTTGCGAAAGTTCGTCGTGCTGAGACACGACGTGATGATCGGGTGTGATAAGCTCTACGTTCAAATACAACGGGTGTAAGACAATTTTGCACATGCAGAATACTTGGGTTAAACTTGACGAGCCTAGCATATGCAGATATGGCCTCGGAACACTGAGACCAAAAGGTCGAGCGGGAATCATATAGTAGATATGATCAACATAGTGATGTTCACCATTGAAAACTACTCCATCTCACGTGATGATCAGACATGGTTTAGTTGAGATGGATCACGTGATCACTTAGATGATTCGAGGGACGTCTATCTAAGTGGGAGTTCTTAAGTAATATGATTAATTGAACTTTAGGTTATCATGAACTTAGTACCTGATAGTATTTTGCTTGTCTATGTTGTTGTAGATAGATGGCCCGTGCTGTTGTTCCGTTGAATTTTAATGCGTTCCTTGAGAAAGCAAAGTTGAAAGATGATGGTAGAAATTACACGGACTAGGTCCATAACTTGAGGATTATCCTCATTGCTGCACAGAAGAATTACGTCCTGGAAGCACCGCTGGGTGCTGATACGTCTCCAACGTATCTATAACTTTTTATTGTTCCATGCTATTATATTATCTGTTTTGGATGTTTAATGGGCTTTATTATACACTTTTATATTATTTTTGGGACTAACCTATTAACCGGAGGCCCGACCCAAATTGTTGTTTTCTTGCCTATTTCAGTGTTTCGAAGAAAAGGAATATCAAACGGAGTCCAAACGGAATGAAACCTTCGGGAGAGTTATTTTTGGAACGGAAGCAATCCAGGAGACTTGGAGTGTACGTCAGGGAAGCAACAAGGTGGCCACGAGGCAGGGAGGCGCGCCTGCCCCCCTGGGCGCGCCCCCACCCTCGTGGGCCCCTCGTGGCTCCCTTGACCGACTTCTTTCGCCTATATATATCCATATATCCGAAAAACATCGGAGAACAGAATAGATCGGGAGTTCCGCCGCCGCAAGCCTCTGTAGCCACCAAAAACAAATCGGGACCCTGTTCCGGCACCCTGCCGGAGGGGGATCCCTCACCAGTGGCCATCTTCATCATCCCGGCGCTCTCCATGACGAGGAGGGAGTAGTTCACCCTCGGGGCTCAGGGTATGTACCAGTAGCTATGTGTTTGATCTCTCTCTCTCGTGTTCTTGAGGTGATACGATCTTGATGTATCGCGGGCTTTGCTATTATAGTTGGATCTTATGATGTTTCTCCCCCTCTACTCTCTTGTAATGGATTGAGTTTTCCCTTTGAAGTTATCTTATCAGATTGAGTCTTTAAGGATTTGAGAACACTAGATGTATGTCTTGCATGTGTTTATCTGTGGTGACAATGGGATATCACGTGATCCACTTCATGTATGTTTTGGTGATCAACTTGCGAGTTCCGTGAACTTATGCATAGGGGTTGGCACACGTTTTCGTCTTGACTCTCCGGTAGAAACTTTGGGGCAGTCTTTGAAGTACTTTGTGTTGGTTGAATAGATGAATCTGAGATTGTTTGACACATATCGTATAATCATACCCACGGATACTTGAGGTGACATTGGAGTATCTAGGTGACATTAGGGTTTTGGTTGATTTGTGTCTTAAGGTGTTATTCTAGTACGAACTCTATGATAGATCGAACGGAAAGAATAGCTTCGTGTTATTTTACTACGGACTCTTGAATAGATCGATCAGAAAGAATAACTTTGAGGTGGTTTCGTACCCTACAATAATCTCTTCGTTTGTTCTCCGCTATTAGTGACTTTGGAGCAACTCTTTGTTGCATGTTGAGGGATAGTTATATGATCCAATTATGTTATTATTGTTGAGAGAACTTGCACTAGTGAAAGTATTAACCCTAGGCCTTGTTTCCTAGCATTGCAATACCATTTACGCTCACTTTTATCATTATTAACCTTGCCATTTTTATATTTTCAGATTACAAAAACCTATATCTACCATCCATATAGCACTTGTATCACCATCTCTTCGCCGAACTAGTGCACCTATACAATTTACCATTGTATTGGGTGTGTTGGGGACACAAGAGACTCTTTGTTATTTGGTTGCAGGGTTGCTTGAGAGACACCATCTTCATCCTACGCCTCCCACGGATTGATAAACCTTAGGTCATCCACTTGAGGGAAATTTGCTACTGTCCTACAAACCTCTGCACTTGGAGGCCCAACAATGTCTACAAGAAGAAGGTTGCGTAGTAGACGTCAAGCTATTTTCTGGCGCCGTTGCCGGGGTGAGTGCTTGAAGGTATATCTTTAGATCTTGCAATCTAATCTTTTTGTTTCTTTTTTTATCACTAGTTTAGTCTATAAAAGAAAACTACCAAAAATGGAATTAAGGTTGCCTCATATGCTTCATCTTTTTAATGTCTTTCGTGAAAATGATGGGATGGAAAATTGTGCTCAAGTACTAGAAGAAGAATTACATAGAATGCTTGGCATAAAATATGTGAATGATGAGCATGATTGCAATGTTGTTAGTATGAATTCTTTGAATACCCTTGATGCTAAAGATATGCAAAGCCACAAGCTTGGGGATGCTATGTTTGATGAGGATGATATGTTTAGTCCCCCAAGTTTTGATGAGCAAATTTATTATGATGAAAGCATGCCTCCTATTTATGATGATTATTGTGATGACACGTATGCTATAAAGAATAAATATAACCATGAAACTTGTCATCATGATTTTAATTTTCAATTGGATTATGCTTCACATGATAGTTATTTTCTTGAATTTGCTCCCACTATTCTGAATGAGAAGAATTTTGCTTATGTGGAGAGTAATAAATTTTCTATGCTTGTGGGTCATGAAAGGAATGATTCATGTGATGGTTATATTGTTGAATTCATTCATGATGCTACTGAAAATTATTATGAGAGAGGATCATATGCTTCTACATATTGCAATAATATCAAGTTTCCTCTCTATAGCTATGTGCTTAAAAACTTGAAGTTATGCTTGTTTTACCTTCCTATGCAAGTTGATTCTTGTTCCCATAAGTTGTTTGCTCACAAAATCCATATGCATAGGAAGTGGGTTAGACTTAAATGTGCTAGTCATATTTTTCATGATGCTCTCTTTATGTTTCAATTCTTATCTTTTATGTGAGCATCATTGAAATCATCATGCCTAGCTATGGGAGTTAAACGTTAGCGCTTGTTGGGAGGCAACCCAATTTTATTTTAGTTTCTTGCTTTTTGGTTCTGTTTAGGAATAAATAATTCATCTAGCCTCTGGTTAGATGTGGTTTTATGTTTTAATTAGTGTTTGTGCCAAGTAGAACCTTTGGGAAGACTTGGGTGAAGTCTTTATGATCTTGCTGTAAAAAACAGAAACTTTAGCGCTCACGAGATTAGCTAAAAAAATTACTGGAGAGTGATATTTAGTTGATTATTTTTGCAAATGATTACTAGACAAATTCCTCAGGTCCACCAATTTATTTCAGAATTTTTGGAGTTCCAGAAGTATACGTTTGATACAGATTACTGCAGACTGTTCTGTTTATGACAGATTCGGTTTTCTATGTGTTGTTTGCTTTTTGATGAATCTATGAGTAGTATCGGAGGGTATGAACCATAGAGAAGTTGTAATACAGTAGATATTACACCAATATGAATTAAGAATGAGTTCATTACAGTACCTTAAGTGGTGATTTATTTTCTTATACTAATGGAGCTTACGAGTTTTCTGTCAAGTTTTGTGTTGTGAAGTTTTCATGTTTTGGGTAAAGATTTGATGGACTATGGAATAAGGAGTGGCAAGATCCTAAGCTTGGGGATGACCAAGGCACCCCAAGGTAATATTCAAGGACAACCAAGAGCCTAAGCTTGGGGATGCCCCGGATGGCATCCCCTCGTTCGTCTTCGTTCATCGGTAACTTTACTTGGAGCTATATTTTTCTTCACCACATGATATGTGTTTTGCTTGGAGCGTCATTTTATTTTATTTTTGTTTGCTTTCTGTTTGAATAAAATACCAAGATCTGAAATTCTTAAAATGGGAGAGAGTCTTCACATAGCTACATAATTATTTAGCTACTCATTAATCTTCACTTATATCTTTCGGAGTAGTTTGTTGTTTGCTCTAGTGCTTCACTTATATCTTTTAGAGCACGGAGATGGATTTATTTTGAAGAAATAGATGAACTATCATGCTTTACTTATATTACTTTGAGAGTCCTAAACAGCATGGTAATTTGCTTTGGTTATGAATTTAGTCCTAATATGATGGGCATCCAAGAGGGATATAATAAAACTTTCATATAAGGTGCATTGTATACTATGAGAAGTTTGATTCTTTATGATTGTTTTGAGATATGAAGATGGTGATATTAGAGTCATGCTAGTTGAGTAGTTGTGAATTTGAGAGATACTTGTGTTAAAGTTTGTGATTCACGTAGCATGCACGTATGGTGAACCGTTATGTGATGAAGTCAGAGCATGATTTATTTATTGATTGTCTTCCTTATGAGTGGCAGTCGGGGACGAGCGATGGTCTTTTCCTACCAATCTATCCCCCTAGGAGCATGCGCGTAGTACTTTGTTTCGATAACTAATAGATTTTTACAATAAGTATGTGAGTTCTTTATGACTAATGTTGAGTCCATGGATTATACGCACTCTCACCCTTCCACCATTGCTAGCCTATCTAATACAGCGCACCTTTCGCCGGTATCATACACCCACCATATACCTTCCTCAAAACAGACACCATACCTACCTATTATGGAATTTCCATAGCCATTCCGAGATATATTTCCATGCAACTTTCCACCGTTCTGTTTATTATGACACGCTCCATCATTGTCATATTGCCTTGCATGATCATGTAGTTGACCATCGTATTTGTGGCAAAGCCACCATTCATCATTCATACATGTCACTCTTGATTCATTGCACATCCCGGTACACCGCCGGAGGCATTCATATAGAGTCATATTTTGTTCTAAGTATCGAGTTGTAATTCATGAGTAGTAAGTAAATAGAAGTGTGATGATCATCATTATTAGAGCATTGTCCCAGTGAGGAAAGGATGATGGAGACTATGATTCCCCCACAAGTCGGGATGAGACTCCGGACGAAAAATAAATAAATAAAAGAGGCCAAAGCAGCCCAAATAAAAAAAGAGAAAAAAGAGGCCATAAAAAAGAGAAAAGGCCCAAAAATAAAAAAATAAGAAAAAGAGAGAAAAAGAGAGAAGGGGCAATGCTACTATCCTTTTACCACACTTATGCTTCAAAGTAGCACTATGATCTTCATGATAGAGAGTCTCCTATGTTGTCACTTTCATATACTAGTGGGAATTTTTCATTATAGAACTTGGCTTGTATATTCCAATGATGGGCTTCATCAAAATGCCCTAGGTCTTCGTGAGCAAGCAAGTTGGATGCACACCCACTTAGTTTATTTTGTTGAGCTTTCATACACTTATAGCTCTAGTGCATCTGTTGCATGGCAATCCCTACTCACTCACATTGATATCTATTGATGGGCACCTCCATAGCCCATTGATACGCCTAGTTGATGTGAGACTATCTTCTCCCTTTTTGTCTTCTCCACAACCACCATTCTGTTCCACATATAGTGCTATGTCCATGGCTCACGCTCATGTATTGCGTGAAGATTGAAAAAGTTTGAGAACATCAAAAGTATGAAACAATTGCTTGGCTTGTCATCAGGGTTGTGCATGATTTAAATATTTTGTGTGATGAAGATAGAGCATAGCCAGACTATATGATTTTGTAGGGATAGCTTGCTTTGGCCATGTTATTTTGAGAAGACGTGATTGCTTTATTAGTATGCTTGAAGTATTATTGTTTTCATGTCAATATTAAACTTTTGTCTTGAATCTTATGGATCTGAATATTCTTGCCACAATAGAGAAGATTACATTGATAAATATGTTAGGTAGCATTCCACATCAAAAATTATGTTTTTACCATTTACCTACTCGACGACGAGCAGGAATTAAGCTTGGGGATGCTTGATACGTCTCCAACGTATCTATAATTTTTTATTGTTCCATGCTATTATATTGTCTGTTTTGGATGTTTAATGGGCTTTATTATACACTTTTATATTATTTTTGGGACTAACCTATTAACCGGAGGCCCAGCCCAAATTGTTGTTTTCTTGCCTATTTCAGTGTTTCGAAGAAAAGGAATATCAAACGGAGTCCAAACGGAATGAAAACTTCGGGAGAGTTATTTTTGGAACGGAAGCAATCCAGGAGACTTGGAGTGTACGCCAGGGAAGCAACGAGGTGGCCACGAGGCAGGGAGGCGCGCCTGCCCCCCTGGGCGCGCCCCCCACCCTCGTGGGCCCCTCGTGGCTCCCCTGACCGACTTCTTTCGCCTATATATATCCATATACCCTAAAAACATTGGAGAATAGAATAGATCGGGAGTTCCGCTGCCGCAAGCCTCTGTAGCCACCAAAAACCAATCGGGACCCTGTTCCGGCACCCTGCCGGAGGGGGGATCCCTCACCAGTGGCCATCTTCATCGTCCCGGCGCTCTCCATGACGAGGAGGGAGTAGTTCACCCTCGGGGCTCAGGGTATGTACCAGTAGCTATGTGTTTGATCTCTCTCTCTCTCTCTCTCTCGTGTTCTTGAGGTGATACGATCTTGATGTATCGCGAGCTTTGCTATTATAGTTGGATCTTATGATGTTTCTCCCCCTCTACTCTCTTGTAATGGATTAAGTTTTCCCTTTGAAGTTATCTTATCGGATTGAGTCTTTAAGGATTTGAGAACACTTGATGTATGTCTTGCATGTGTTTATCTGTGGTGACAATGGGATATCACGTGATCCACTTGATGTATGTTTCGGTGATCAACTTGCGAGTTCCGTGAACTTATGCATAGGGGTTGGCACATTTTTTCGTCTTGACTCTCCGTTAGAAACTTTGGGGCACTCTTTGAAGTACTTTGTGTTGGTTGAATAGATGAATCTGAGATTGTTTGATGCATATCGTATAATCATACCCACGGATACTTGAGGTGACACTGGAGTATCTAGGTGACATTAGGGTTTTGGTTGATTTGTGTCTTAAGGTGTTATTCTAGTACGAAATCTTTGATAGATCGAACGGAAAGAATAGCTTCATGTTATTTTACTACGGACTCTTGAATAGATCGATCAGAAAGAATAACTTTGAGGTGGTTTCGTACCCTACAATAATCTCTTCGTTTGTTCTCCGCTATTAGTGACTTTGGAGTGACTCTTTGTTGCATGTTGAGGGATAGTTATATGATCCAATTATTTTATTATTGTTGAGAGAACTTGCACTAGTGAAAGTATGAACCCTAGGCCTTGTTTCCTAGCATTGCAATACCATTTACGCTCACTTTTATCATTAGTAACCTTGCTGTTTTTATATTTTCATATTACAAAAACCTATATCTACCATCCGTATTGCACTTGTATCACCATCTCTTCGCCGAACTAGTGCACCTATACAATTTATCATTGTATTGAGTGTGTTGGGGACACAAGAGACTCTTTGTTATTTGGTTGCAGGGTTGCTTGAGTGAGACCATCTTCATCCTACGCCTTCCACGGATTGATAAACCTTAGGTCATCCACTTGAGGGAAATTTGCTACTGTCCTACAAACCTCTGCACTTGGAGGCCCAACAACGTCTACAAGAAGAATGTTGTGGAGTAGACATCAGTGTCAGGCCTGCTGCAAATGCAACTGACGATGTTAAGAACGTCTGGCAGAGCAAACTTGATGACTACTCGATAGTTCAATGTGCCATGCTTTACGGCTTAGAACCGGGACTTCAACGATGTTTTGAACGTCATGGAGCATATGAGATGTTCCAGGAGTTGAACTTAATATTTCAAGCAAATGCCCGGATTGAGAGATATGAAGTCTCCAATAAGTTCTACAGCTGCAAGATGGAGGAGAATAGTTCTGTCAGTGAACATATACTCAAAATGTCTGGGTATAACAATCACTTGATTCAACTGGGAGTTAATCTTCCGGATGATAGTGTCATTGATAGAATTCTTCAATCACTACCACCAAGCTACAAGAGCTTTATGATGAACTATAATATGCGAGGGACAGATAAGACAATTCCCGAGCTCTTCGCAATTTTAAAGGCAACAGAGGTAGAAATCAAGAAGGAACATCAAGTGTTGATGGTCAACAAGACCACCAGTTTCTAGAAAAAGGGTAAAGGGAAGAAGAAGAAGGGGAAATTCAAGAAGAACAACAAACAAGTTGCTGCTCAGGAGAAGAAACCCAAGTTTGGACCTAAGCCTAAGACTGAGTGCTTCTACTGCAAACACACTGGTCACTAGAAGCAGAACTGCCCCAAGTATTTGGCGGATAAGAAGGATGGCAAGGTGAACAAAGGTATATGTGATATACATGTTATTGATGTGTACCTTACTAATGCTCGCAGTAGCACCTGGGTATTTGATATTGGTTTTGTTGCTAATATTTGCAACTCGAAACAGGGACTACGGATTAAGTGAAGATTGGCTAAGGAGCGAGCAACAAATTTGTTGGAGATCATACATACTGATGTATGTGGTCCGATGAATATTGAGGCTCGCGGCGGGTATCGTTATTTTCTCACCTCTCAGATGATTTGAGCAGATATGGGTATATCTACTTAATGAAACATAAGTCTGAAACATTTGAAAAGTTCAAAGAATTTCAGAGTGAAGTGGAAAATCATCGTAACAAGAAAATAAAGTTTCTACGATCTGATCATGGAGGAGAATATTTGAGTTACGAGTTTGTTCTTCATTTGACACAATGTGGAATAGTTTCGCAACTCACGCCACCTGGAACACCACAGCGTAATGGTGTGTCCGAACGTCGTAATCGTACTTTACTAGATATGGTGCGATCTATGATGTCTCTTACTGATTTACTGCTATCGTTTTGGGGTTATGCTCTAGAGACAGCTGCATTCACGTTAAATAGGGCACCATCTAAATCCATTGAGACGACACCTTATGAACTGTGGTTTGGCAAGAAACCAAAGTTGTCATTTCTTAAAGTTTGGGGCTGCGATGCTTATGTGAAAAAGCTTCAACCTGATAAGCTCTAACCCAAATCGGAGAAATGTGTCTTCATAGGATACCCAAAGGAGACTGCTGGGTACACCTTCTATCACAGATCCGAAGGCAAAACATTCGTTGCTAAAAATGGATCCTTTCTAGAGAAGGAGTTTCTCTCGAAAGAAGTGAGTGGGAGGAAAGTAGAACTTGATGAGGTAACTGTACTTGCTCCCTTATTGGAAAGTAGTTCATCACAGAAACTGGTTCCTGTGACACCTACACCAATCAGTGAGGAAGCTAATGATACTGATCATGAAACTTCAGATCAAGTTACTACCGAACCTCGTAGGTCAACCAGAGTAAGATCCGCACTAGAGTGGTACGGTAATCCTGTTCTGGAGGTCATGTTACTTGACCAAGGCGAACCTACGAACTATGAAGAAGCGATGGTGAGCCCAGATTCCGCAAAATGGCTTGAAGCCATAAAATCTGAGATGGGATCCATGTATGAGAACAAAGTGTGGACTTTGGTTGACTTGCCCGATGATCGGCAAGCCATAGAGAATAAATGGATCTTCAAGAAGATGACTGACGCTGACGGTAATGTTACTGTCTACAAAGCTCGACTTGTTGCAAAAGGTTTTCGACAAGTTCAAGGAGTTGACTACGATGAGACTTTCTCACCCGTAGCGATGCTTAAGTCTGTCCGAATCATGTTAGCAATTGCCGCGTTTTATGATTATGAAATTTGGCAAATGGATGTCAAAACTGCATTCCTGAATCACTAGTAGAAAACAGGGCTTTCGTTCGGGCATGGCAAGCCCATTAGTCCCGGTTCAGTCACGAACCGGGACCCATGGGGCCATTCGTCCCGGTTCGTGAGCCCAGGGGGCCGGCCGGGGCCTCGTGGGCATTGCTCCCGGTTCGTATGGACCCATTTGTCCCAGTTCTAGGCACGAACCGGGACCAATGTTCCTCGCTCCTGGCCCACAACCATTGGTCCCGGTTCGTGGCTCGAACCGGGACAGAAGGATGAGCTTTAGTCCCGGTTTCTACCACGAACCGGGACAAATGAGTTGCCTATATATACCCCATCGCCACAGCAGAGCACTCCACAGTGCTCTGTTTTTTCTGGCCGGCGAGGGGAGGGCATTTGGGTGCTTTAGCTCACCTCCTATGCACATGAGGTGTTCGATGAAATGTCCGAGCCACACTAGTTAATCTTTCTCCTCTCGAAACTCGACCTCCGAGCTCCATTTTCCCCGAGATTTGTCTAGGTTTAGCGGTCCGTCACGTCCCATCCCCGTCTTCACCGCCGTCGATCGCCCGCGCCGATCTCGTCGCCAGCACCACCGTGGTGAGCCTCTTGTTCTTATCTTCTTTCTGAAAGAAAAAAAATTCCTTACTTTAGATAGATACTTGTCTAATTTTGTTACTTTTATTATTCTTTCTTATTACATAGTGCGATGGTTTTGGTATCCGCCCCCGTCGGCCCTCGTCCTGTCTATGATTCGGATGTGGTATATATTATCTTTTTATAACTATTTGGTTCATTTATTTTTTATGACAAATATGCCGACCAATGTGACATAGATTTTATTTATCTTGGAGGTGGTTGAACCGGAAATTCCAACCGACCCTATTGTCGAGAAGTTAAATTTAGTTGAAGAAGAAAACAATTACTTGAAGGAAAAAATAAATAAAATTGAGGAGGAGAAGATGATATTGGAGTTGCATGTTGCGGATGTCGTCGATGATCACAAGATCAAGATGGATGCAATGCGCTTGAAGATTAGAAAGATTAGAAAATATGCCATTCATACCGAGTTTGGTATCACTATGCCGTTGGATCAATTGTTACCTTGGTTGCGATTATGATCGCATTTGTTTTCGCATTGAAATGTTTTACATAGTTTCAATGTATGGTTTAATTAATTAGATGCTCTGGAGAGCTATATGTTGTTAGATGAAAACTATGTATGTACTTTGGTTTTAATGTGACGATGAGCTTCTATTAATTTGGTCACTTAATTATCTATTCATGATGTTCTGTAATGGTTTTTGACACACTTAATTATATATAATGCACGCAGATGAACCAGCAATGGATGTACGGTGACAGACACACCTCCGAGTACATTAAGGGCTTGCATGATTTTCTCGAAGTGGCTGAGGCAAACAAGCAGAATGGTTTTATGTGTTGTCCATGCCCTATATGTGGGAATACGAAGTCTTACTCTGACCGGAAAATCCTTCACACCCACCTGCTTTACAAGGGTTTCATGCCACACTATAATGTTTGGACGAGGCACGGAGAAATAGGGGTTATGATGGAAGACGGCGAAGAAGAAGAGGACGATGACAACTATGTGCCCCCTGAATACGGTGATGCTGCAACGGGGGAAGCTGCTGAAGATCAAGAGGAACCAGACGATGTGCCCAATGATGCTGCAAGGGGGGAAGCTGCTGAAGATCAAGAGGAACCAGTGCCCGATCATGATGATCTCCGCCGGGTCATAGTCGATGCAAGGACGCAATGCGAAAGTCAAAAGGAGAAGCTGAAGTTCGATCGCATGTTAGACGATCACAAAAAAGGGTTGTACCCCAATTGCGAAGATGGCAACACAAAGCTCGGTACCGTACTGGAATTGCTGCAGTGGAAGGCAAAGAATGTTGTGCCTGACAAAGGATTTGAGAAGCTATTGAAAAAATTGAAGAAGAAGCTTCCAAAGGATAACGAATTGCCCGACAGTACATACGCAGCAAAGAAGGTCGTATGCCCTCTAGGATTGGAGGTGCAGAAGATACATGCATGCCCTAATGACTGCATCCTCTACCGCGGTGCGTACAAGGATCTGAACACATGCCTGGTATGCGGTGCATTGCGGTATAAGATCAGACGAGATGACCCTAGTGATGTTGACGGCGAGCCCCCCCAGGAAGAGGGTTCCTGCGAAGGTGATGTGGTATGCTCCTATAATACCACGGTTGAAACGTCTGTTCAGAAACGAAGAGCATGCCAAGTTGATGCGATGGCACAGTGAGGACCGTAAGAAAGTCGGGAAGTTGAGAGCACCCGCTGACGGGTCGCAGTGGAGAAAAATCGAGAAAAAGTACTGGGCTGAGTTTGCAGCTGACCCAAGGAACGTATGGTTTGGTTTAAGCGCGGATGGCATTAATCCTTTCGGGGAGCAGAGCAGCAATCACAGCACCTGGCCCATGACTCTATGTATGTATAACATTCCTCCTTGGATGTGCATGAAGCGGAAGTTCATTATGATGCCAGTTCTCATCCAAGGCCCTAAGCAACCCGGCAACGACATTGATGTGTACCTAAGGCCATTAGTTGAAGAACTTTTACAGCTGTGGAATGGAAACGGTGTACGTACGTGGGATGAGCACAAACAGGAGGAATTTAACCTGCATGCGTTGCTGTTTGTAACCATCAATGATTGGCCCGCTCTCAGTAACCTTTCAGGACAGACAAACAAGGGATACCACGCATGCACGCACTGTTTAGATGACACTGAAAGTATATACCTGGACAAAAGCAGGAAGAATGTGTACCTGGGCCATCGTCGATTTCTTCCGACCAACCATCAATGTCGAAAGAAAGGCAAGCATTTCAAAGGCGAGGCAGATCACCGGAAGAAGCCCGCCATGCGTACCGGTGATCACGTACTTGCTATGGTCAATGATTTACACGTAATCTTTGGAAAGGGTCCCGGCGGACTAGCTGTTCCGAATGACGCTGAGGGACACGCACCCATGTGGAAGAAGAAATCTATATTTTGGCACCTACCCTACTAGAAAGAGCTAGAGGTCCGCTCTTCAATCGACGTGATGCACGTGACGAAGAACCTTTGCGTGAACCTGCTAGGCTTCTTGGGCGTGTATGGGAAGACAAAAGATACACCTGAGGCACGGGAGGACCTGCAACGTTTGCACGAAAAAGACGGCATGCCTCCGAAGCAGTATGAAGGTCCTGCCAGCTACGCTCTTACGAAAGAAGAGAAAGAAATCTTCTTTGAATGCCTGCTCAGTATGAAGGTCCCGGCTGGCTTCTCGTCGAATATAAAGGGAATAATAAATATGCAAGAGAAAAAGTTCCAGAACCTAAAGTCTCATGACTGCCACGTGATTATGACGCAACTGCTTCCGGTTGCATTGAGGGGGCTTCTACCGGAAAACGTCCGATTAGCCATTGTGAAGCTATGTGCATTCCTCAATGCAATCTCTCAGAAGGTGATCGATCCAGAAATCATACCAAGGCTAAGGAGTGATGTGGCGCAATGTCTTGTCAGTTTCGAGCTGGTGTTCCCACCATCCTTCTTCAATATCATGACGCACGTCCTAGTTCATCTAGTCGACGAGATTGTCATTCTGGGGCCCGTATTTCTACACAATATGTTCCCCTTTGAGAGGTTCATGGGAGTCCTAAAGAAATATGTCCATAACCGCACTAGGCCATAAGGAAGCATCTCCATGGGCCATCAAACAGAGGATGTCATTGGGTTTTGTGTTGACTTCATTCCTGGCCTTAAGAAGATAGGTCTCCCTAAATCGCGGTATGAGGGGAGACTAACTGGAAAAGGCACGCTTGGAGGGGGGACTCAATAATATGCAGGGACGGATATTCTTGGTCTCAAGCACACTACACAGTTCTACAGAACTCTACCTTGGTGACCCCGTATGTCGATGAACACAAGAACAGTCTGCGCTCCAAACACCCGGAGCAGTGTGACGACTGGATTACATGTGAACACATCAGGACTTTCAGCAGTTGGTTGGAAACACGTCTCAGAGGTGACACCACTGTTTGTGATGAGTTGTACTCGTTGTTCAGGGGACCATCTTCGACTGTATTGACTTACAAAGGATACGAGATAAATGGGAATACATTTTACACGATCGCCCAAGATCAAAAGAGCACCAACCAAAACAGCGGTGTCCGCTTTGATGCAGCAACCGAGAGGGGAAAGGACACATATTATGGTTACATAATGGACATATGGGAACTTGACTATGGACATGATTTTAAGGTCCCTTTGTTTAAGTGCAAATGGGTCAATCTGTCAGGAGGCGGGGTACAGGTAGACCCACAGTACGGAATGACAACAGTGGATCTGAACAATCTTGGGTACACTGACGAACCGTTCGTCCTAGCCAATGATGTGGCACAGGTTATCTATGTGAAGGACATGTCTACCAGACCGAGGAAAAGAAAAGATAAGGAAGCGAATACATCATACGATGAGCCCAAGCGGCACATAGTTCTTTCAGCAAAAAGGGACATTGTGGGAGTGGAGGGCAAGACAGACATGTCTGAAGATTATGAAAAGTTTCATGAAATTCCTCCCTTTAAAGTCAAGGCTGACCCAAGCATCCTGATAAACGATGAGGATTATCCATGGTTACAGCGCAATAAGCAAACGACACAAGCGAAGAAAAAGTGAAGACTTTCTCCCGCAACTATTATGATGATACCATGCCAACTTTGTAATAGACGAGTATGATACCATTGTCCGTTTTGTACAAGAAGTGCATCTAGTTTTTGCCGTAACCCTCTCAACTTTCTTGCACATGCTATGTGGATGAAATGATGATACCATGCCAACTTTCAACCTTTTCAGAGTTCATTTGAAATGCTTTTCAGTTTTAGGGTCTTATAGCTCAAAATAATTAGTAAATGCATGAAAAATAACAGGCCAAAAATTAAAAATTATGCCACCTACTGGGCCACCACGGCCTGAATACGATTAGAAACCCATCCACGGGCCAGGATTCAGGCCCGCAGAAGGCCCAGTAGGCCCACAGGCATGTACAGAGAGGTTAGGCCTGTAAGCCTGCTTTAGAGAGGAGCTCGACAGCTCAGGCGCACCGCACCTTATAAACAGGTGCGGCTCTCTCTTAGCTAGCGAGGTGGGACTAAACTCACCACCACGCCGCTGTGCAAGGCCATTGGTCCCGGTTGGTGGCACGAACCGGGACCAATTCCACCCTTTGGTCCCTTTTGGTGCCACGAACCGGTACTAATGAGGCTGTGGCCCCACGAGCACCTTTAGTACCTGTTCGTGGCACGAACCGGTACTAGAGTTTCTTACTAGCTAAGCAGTTTTTTAGTCCCACCTCGCTAGCTGAGAGGCACTAGGAGCGGTTTATAAGCCCTGAGTGCAGAGACGATGAAGAAGAGGCGCAATGCTCACGTTGCTTAGCTTCAAGCCTTGAGGAATAAGGTAGACTGCATCGAGCTATGTGCAGTGCAGTCTACACTATTCCGAAAGGCTTGAAGCAAATCAACGCGCATTGCGCCTCTTTTTTATTTTTAATCATTAAAAGCAAAAAAGAATTTTCATAAAGAACTTTTTTTGATAGAAACTTTAATAGCAGAAAGAATTATCATAAAGTAAAATAAATAAGTAATTAGAAACAAAATAAAATAAAATAAATAAGTTTTTTGTTGTAAGTAGAAACAAAACAAAATAAATATAGCAAAAAAGAAAACAAAAAAAACTAAATACAGCAAAAAGAATTTTCATAAAGAACTAATGGCACTAATAGAAAGTTTATATTTTTTCTAAAACTAATGGCACTAACAGACAGTTTATAATTGCTGACCTAAAAGCAAAAAGAATTAAAAATAAAGCAAAAAACAAAAGAAAATAAATAATGCAAAAAACAGAACCAAAAAACTGGAAAAAAAATTAAAAAACTGCCACCTATTGGGCCACCACGGCCTGAATACGACTAGAAACCCAACCTGGGCCAGGATTCAGGCCCGCAGAAGGCCCAATAGGCCCACAGACAGCACAGTGTGACATTAGGCCCGTAAGCCTGCATTTGAGAGGAGCTCGAGAGGGCAGCCGCAGTGGGGCTTATAAACCACTCTGGACCCCTCTCAACTAGCGAGGTGGGACTAAACTTTTGGCCGCGGGCAGCGCAAGGCCTTTGGTCCTGGTTGGTGGCACCAACCGGGACCAATGCCCCCCTTTAGTCCCGGTTGGTGCCACCAACCGGGACCAAAGGCCGCCGCTTCCCGCCCTTTGGGCTGCTGAAAAGGGACCTTTGGTCCCGGTTGGTGCCACCAACCGGGACCAAAGGCCGCCGCTTCCCGCCCTTTGGGCTGCTGAAAAGGGAGCTTTGGTCCCGGTTGGTGCCACCAACCGGGACTAAAGGGTGGCATTCGTCCCGGTTTGTGCGTTGAACCAGGACCAAAGGCTTTGCTATATAAGCCAGCACTTAGGAAATTTTCAGATTTCCATCGCCAGTTGCCCCCGACGCCGCCAGGCTGCCCGTGCTCGCCGTCGCCGCCCGCTCCTCGTCGCCGTCGCCCCGCGCCCTTGCCTCGACGAGTCGCCGCCCGGTGCTCGTCGCCGTCGCCCTGCCCCCACGCGCCGCCCCGCCTCGTGCTCCCCTGCTCGCGCGCGCCGCCTCGGCGCCCCGAGCCCCCCTGCCCGGCCCGCGCGTGCTCGCCGGCGCCCTCGCCGCCCCCGCCGTCGCCATCGCCCTAGCCGCCCCCGCTGTGAGAGCCGCTGCCCCGGCTCTGTTTTTTTATTAGTTAATTGTTTTTTGATCATATATATATATATATAATGTATATGTGTATGTATGTGGCTATATATTTTTGTTCATATGTGGCTATATGTTTTTTTTATTTTTATTAGTTTAATTTTTTTGTTCATATGTGATGTATATGTGTATGTGGCTATAATGTATATGTGAACAAAAAAAAATTTGTATGTATGTAGATGTTCAAAATGTATGAATATATATGTCAAAAATGTTTTTTTGTTCATATATAGAAAGTTTTTATATATGACAATGGATACATATTCGATATATATGAGAAATGATGATCCACATGGAAAAGTTTTATATATGCAAAAGTTACAATTTTAGAAAAGTTTTATATATCTAGCTAGGAAGGGAAGAAGAAGAAAAAGAAGGATAGGAAAGAAGAAAATAAGAAGAGGAAAGAAAGAAGAAGAGGAGAAATAAATAAGAAGAGGAAAAAAGTAGAAAAAGAAGAGGAGAAGAAGAAAGGAATAGAGGAGAAGAAGAAAAAATAGAAAATATTCTATTTTTTCTTCTTCTCCTCTATTCCTTTCTTCTTCTCCTCTTTTTTTCTTCTTTTTTTTCTTCAATCCTCTCCTCTATTCCTTTCTTCTTCTCCTCTTTTTATTTCTTCTTCGTTTTCTTATGTTTTATCGGGTCTGTCGTCGTCGATATATACCCCTCCCGATAACTTCAACACGAGGGGGGATAACTTCAACACGAGGGGGGGTCGATATACCCCTCCCCGATAACATTATTTTCCCGTGTATGTATGTTGTCGTTGTCGATATTACCCCCTCCCGATAACTTCAACACGAGGGGGGATAACTTCAACACGAGGGGGGGTCGATATACCCCCTCCTCCATAACATTATTTTCCCGTGTATGTATGTCGTCGTTGTCGATATAAAACCCCCTCCCGATAACTTCAACACGTGGGGGGGTCGATATACCCCCTCCCCGATAACATTATTTTCCCGTGTATGTATGTCATCGTTGTCGATATATATAACTCCCTCCCAGATAACTTCGACATGATGGACGGTCGATATGTATACCCCCTCTCGACCGTGATAACTTATACCACGGGAGCACCCCCCGGCCCTCTCGCTCGACCAAAACTCTCGAGGACACCCAAACCCTAGAAAAAAACGATGTCGGTCTCCTACCCCCTCCCGCTGCGCCCCTACCCTTGAAGCGTTGCCTAGGCCACCCCAAACCCGGAATAAGCTAGGTCTACGTTTGCACTAATATATCCACCTGCTGTCATGTTTGTGTAATAATTTCCATGTTGTAATATTTGCAGAAACAATGGAGCACGGACGAGATGAGCAAGCAGAAGCGGTGTTGGGGGACATAATCTTAGCCGGAGGTGATATCTTGTCGTATCTTAACGACAATGATGGTCTGGAAGAACAGGGTGAAGAAGCAGGCTACGGTGATCGAAGAGTGGAGGAGGAAAGACATGATTATGATGGCTCCGGTGACCCAATACTGGTGCAAGAAGGAGCCCGTGGTGACGGCTCCGGTGACCGAACAGAGTCCGGCCAGGTAAATATATTAGTTAAGCCTGTGCTGACTAGCTAATTGAGGCATTCATTGTTTTGGTATGTACACATATTAATTAACACTCGTCTTTCTTCTTTTTTCTAGCCCTCCGGATCAAGCACAACTGCGGTAAAGAGACGAGGCCCGAAGAGAAAGTTGCGCTCGGATGAAAGGTTTGAGATCACAGCAATCGCGCGCGACGCCCAGCCGATTGAACCCCTCCGGACAAAGGATGCTTTTGCTGCTCAGTGCGGGGTTCTAGTTAGGGACAAGATCCCGATCAGCATCCACCAATGGTATAAGCCTAAGAAGGAAGACCCTGAGGTGTCTTATGTCAATGATATGCAGAAAGATGATCTTTGGACTGAGCTGAAGGCAAATTTCACCCTACCGCCAGAGGAGGATCCGGAGAAGCCAGTTATAGAGCAATTAATCAAGTCTCATGCTCTTAAGAAGATGGCAGACCTATTCAGGAGGTGGAAGAATGAGCTGAAAACGTTTGTCGACAAAGAAGACACCAGAATTCATCGGCCGGTATGAGAAGATCAGAGATCACTGGCCCGCATTTGTGGCCCACAAGACATCGGAAAAGAGTAAGAAGATGTCAGCGACAAACAAGAAGAATGCTGCGAAGAAGAAGCTTCACCATCGCACGGGGTCAGGTGGCTACCTCAAAGCCCGACCTAAGTGGGCCAAGTCTGAGAGGGATCTTCTTGATAAAGGGATCGAACCAGAGACAATGAACTGGCCAGACCGTTGCCGGACTTGGTTCTTCGGGGCTGGCGGAACCTTGGACCCTGTATCAGGGAGGTGTCGTTGGATGGACGAGCAACTTGCAATACCCGTCAAGAAGCTTAAGCACTATATCGATGCAGCGCAGCAAGGGACGTTCGTTCCAAACAGAGAGAACGACGAGCTCACAATGGCCCTCGGGAATCCTAAGCACCCTGGACGGACACGAGGCACGCCAGGCTCCATTCCGTGGAAGGCTGGTTTTCCGGACGCGGGCGGTTACAAAACCCAGGAGAGGAGGAAAAAAGTGGAGCAGATCCAAATTCAGAAGCTGCACGAAAGGGTTCAAGCGCTAGAGGAACGAGACGGCAATCGAGATGCCGAAACTGCCCCTGAAGCTACACCGCCATCTCAGCGGAGAAGCAGCGTGGCTTCCACCGAGCTGCCTCAGCTGGAGCATGCGGCTCCTGCTTGCTACCCCGTGGATGCTATCACGGAGTCTCAACATTTCCACCTTATGGCGGAATGGCAGAACTTGAAAGTCAAGGCGGCTGTTGGCTCTGTTTTACCTACTGAACCCGGCGCAACCTACCACTGCCGGCCGATTTCAGAAGGATATGCTAGGGTGATGGTGGATCAAATAACGGAGGGATTTGAGGACCTCCAGCTTGACCACCGTACCGGTGAAGGGGAGACTCGGCTGGGTTTAGCTCTGAAGACTCCATGCCTATGGCGGAAGGAGCTCATCAAGCTTCCGAACTGGACGGCTCCGGCGAGTAAGGGCACTCCGCCTCCTCCTCCGGCGAGTGAGCAGGGCACTCAGCCTCCTTCTCTGGCGCGTGGCGGCACTCCGCCTCCTTCTCCGCTAGCGCCGGCGCGCCAGAGCAGCCAGCCTCCTCCTTCTCCGCCTCGTCAGCAAGGGCGGAAGAGACCCGCCACCGCTGCGGCTGCTCCGGCACGTCGTAGTCCTTCCCCTCCGCCTCGTAAGCAAGGAAAGAAGACAGCCGCAACCGCTCCGTCTGCTCTGCCGGCGTCTAGCAGTACAGCTGCCAGAGGCGGGAGGCAATACAGATTCGGTCCTTCTCTGAAGACTCCAGAGAAGTTACCATATGAGAGGACCGAGGAGGAGAACGCGAAGATCGTGCGAGCCGAAGTGAAGAACTTCTTTGAAGGGGTGAATGCAAAGAAACATCCACCTCCGGAGGAGAAGGTAGATCCGGTGAAAGCAAAGTGCACTATGGCTGCCCTGACAAAACCACCAAAGTCTCCGCCGATAGGCAACTATGAGCGCGTTCTTGCAAAGACATATGCCGAAGCGGAGCGGTCGGGAAGTACTGTCGGTGATAAAAGGATGAAAGAACGACGAGCTGGGAAAAAAATTGCCCAGCTCGGCGAACAAGCGAACCAATCGTGCCCCCCGCTCAAGGTGTCAAAAGACATCGTCGCTAATGATCCGAGGATGGTGCCCGGTTATAGCAATCTTGGAGATTACCTGCCCGGCGATGTACATTATGAAATCATGGAGGTGGATGAACACAAATACCATTACGGGAAGCCTCTCGTCAAAGATGTCAGATCTCTAAGCACGATGATGCGAAGACTACATGATTGGTACATGAAAACCTGCAGAGAGTCTGATGGGATGAGTACTTTGACGCTGAGAGTTAAACCGGAGCATAACCTCTTTGGAATTGAACTGTTGAATGCTTCATTTGAGGATTTCTTCCAGTTTTACAATCAAAAGGCCCTCGATAAAAAGACGATCACTTGCTACTGTCGGTAAGTAGTACTACTTCTGTCATTAAGTCTCTCTATATAGGTCAGCTCTTTCATTCATGTATTTATACTTATCCTCACTATATTATGCAGATTGAAGATCGCCGAATTGAAGAAAAGACAAATCGGTGATATTGGGTTCATTAACACAAATCTCATAGATGCATATACGGTTGAAAAACATCCCAAAGAAGCCGAGGCCAACTTGCTACAATCGTTGGTATTAAATCAAAACAAAGATATAATACTCTTTCCTTACAACTTCAAGTGAGTGTTACTGTCTTGTGCATATTCGGTTTCCCTTATTAGTCCAAGTTATGGTAATGTAATTGATGACTTATGCATGCATGCGCAGCTTCCACTATATTCTCCTAGAGATTAAGCTTGAGCCGGGAGTAGTAACCGTCTTAGACTCGAGACGAAAAGATCCCCAGGACTATGCGGACATGACTCAAATGCTCCAGAAGTAAGTTAAATCGATCATTATCCACCATATCAGCAACTTTGTTCATTTCCTGATATCAAGTAATTGTTTTCTTTGTCTGGCAGGGTTTGGAGAAAATTCACCTCAAAAGCCCCGGGACTGCCGAAGAAGCTGCAATTTAATCACCCGAAAGTAAGTACTATAGTAGCATGTTCCGCGCATCTCCTAGTGATTCAAGCGGTAGTTTCATCAATACCATTTAGCAGTTTGATTGACCTCTATTTCTTGTAAAGTGGTTGTGGCAGGAACCCGGGAATAATTACTGTGGATACTACGTTTGCGAGTCCATCCGCTACCATACCTGTGAGCAGGGCTACACTGAAGAACAATATGAAGTGCGTAAGCAATAATATTCACAATTTTATTTTATTACCATCATTTGTGTTGAGTTTCATTTATTCATATATATATATGTATTGACCCCCTTCTTCAAATTAGATTTTTCGGAAGCGGGATGAACTCCTAGCAGAAGATCGTATGCGAGGAATTCAAGAGGAATTGGCGGCATTCTTCCTTGACCACGTGATCGCTGAAAACGGAGAATACTATGTGGACCCTGTGTTCCTACAATATAATTAGGAGATTGTATTGTAAGAGATAATTATTGTATATATGTAGCCGGTAGTGTCGGATAGATATACGAGAACTTGTTGTTCGACCAATATCTCGGAGAAGGAGAGGTGGTCGATATCACTTCTCTCTGTATGCATATGTTCATGACGATCTTCTGTTTCCTTCATTTGATTACTAGCTAGCGTGTCTACTCCTCTCCATACGTATATAGTACGTAGCGTCGACCAAGCACGGAGATAAGAGAGGACACTTCTCTCTATTAATTAGCTAGCTAACACAATATATGAAACACCTAAATTAACCCCCCAAAACCCCTAAACCACCCCCTTTCAAAAAAAACAAAAACCTCAGCTCCTGCCAGGTGCTGACGCGTGGATGCCTATTGGTCCCGGTTGGTGACACCAACCGGGACAAAAGGCCCTGCCTATTGGTCCCGGTTGGTGGCACCAACCGGGACCAAAGGACCGGGACTAAAGGGCTAGGGCATTAGTAACGACCCTTTAATCCCGGTTCCAGAACCGGGACTAAAGGCCCTTATGAACCGGGGTAAAACCCCTTTTCCTACTAGTGAATGGATTTCTGGAAGAAGAGTTGTATATGATGCAACCGAAAGGTTTTGTCGATCCAAAGGGAGCTAACAAAGTGTGCAAGCTCCAGCGATCCATTTATGGACTGGTGCAAGCCTCTCGGAGTTGGAATAAACGTTTTGATAGTGTGATCAAAGCATATGGATTTATACAGACTTTTGGAGAAGCCTGTATTTACAAGAAAGTGAGTGGGAGCTCTGTAGCATTTCTAATATTATATGTGGATGACATATTGTTAATTGGAAATGATATAGAATTTCTGGATAGCATAAAAGGATACTTGAATAAGAGTTTTTCAATGAAAGACCTCGGTGAAGCTACTTACATACTGGGTATCAATATCTATAGAGATAGATCAAGACGCTTGATAGGACTTTCACAAAGCACATACCTTGACAAAGTTTTGAAAAAGTTCAAAATGGATCAAGCAAAGAAAGGGTTCTTGCCTGTGTTACAAGGTGTGAAGTTGAGTCAAACTCAATGCCCGACCACTGCAGAAGATAGAGAGAAAATGAAAGATGTTCCCTATGCTTCAGCCATAGGCTCTATCATGTATGCAATGCTGTGTACCAGACCTGATGTGTGCCTTGCTATTAGCTTAGCAGGGAGGTACCAAAGTAATCCAGGAGTGGATCACTGGACAGCGATCAAGAACATCCTGAAATACCTGAAAAGGACTAAGGATATGTTTCTCGTTTATGGAGGTGACAAAGAGCTCGTCGTAAATGGTTACGTCGATACAAGCTTTGACACTGATCCAGACGATTCTAAATCGCAAACTGGATACGTGTTTACATTGAACGGTGGAGCTGTCAGTTGGTGCAGTTATAAACAAAGCGTCGTGGCGGGATCTACGTGTGAAGCAAAGTACATAGCTGCTTCGGAAGCAGCAAATGAAGGAGTCTGGATGAAGGAGTTCATATCCAATCTAGGTGTCATACCTAGTGCATCGGGACCAATGAAAATCTTTTGTGACAATACTGGTGCAATTGCCTTGGCAAAGGAATCCAGATTTCACAAGAGAACCAAGCACATCAAGAGATGCTTCAATTCCATCCGAGATCAAGTCCAGGTGGGAGACATAGAGATTTGCAAGATACATACGGATCTGAATGTTGCAGACCCGTTGACTAAGCCTCTTCCACGAGCCAAACATGATCAGCACCAAAACTCCATGGGTGTTAGAATCATTACTGTGTAATCTAGATTATTGACTCTAGTGCAAGTGGGAGACTGAAGGAAATATGCCCTAGAGGCAATAATAAAGTTATTATTTATTTCCTCATATCATGATAAATGTTTATTATTCATGCAAGAATTGTATTAACCGGAAACATAATACATGTGTGAATACATAGACAAACATAGTGTCACTAGTATGCCTCTACTTGACTAGCTCGTTGATCAAAGATGGTTGAGTTTCCTAGCCATAGACATGAGTTGTCATTTGATTAACGGGATCACATCATTAGGAGAATAATGTGATTGACTTGACCCATTCCGTTAGCTTAGCACTTGATCGTTTAGTTTACTTCTATTGCTTTCTTCATGACTTATACATGTTCCTATGACTATGAGATTATGCAACTCCCGATTACCGGAGGAACACTTTGTGTGCTACCAAACGTCACAACGTAACTGGGTGATTATAAATGTGCTCTATAGGTGTCTCCAATGGTACTTGTTGAGTTGGCATAGATCGAGACTAGGATTTGTCACTCCGATTGTCGGAGAGGTATCTCTGGGCCCTCTCGGTAATGCACATCACAATAAGCCTTGCAAGCAATGTGACTAATGAGTTAGTTACGGGATGATGCATTATGTAACGAGTAAAGAGACTTGCCGGTAATGAGATTAAGCTAGGTATTGAGATACCGACGATCGAATCTCGGGCAAGTAACATACCGATGACAAAGGGAACAACGTATGTTGTTATGCGGTTTGACCGATAAAGATCTTCGTAGAATATGTAGGAGCCAATATGAGCATCTAGGTTCTGCTATTGGTTATTGACCAGAGATGTGTCTCGGTCATGTCTACATAGTTCTCGAACCCGTAGAGTCCGCACGCTTAAAGTTCGGTGACGATCGGTATTATGAGTTTTTGTGTTTTGATGTACCGAAGGTAGTTCGGAGTCCCAGATATGATGACGGACATGAGGACAAGTATCGAAATGGTCGAGACATAAAGATCGATATATTGGATGACTATATTCGGACACCGAAAGTGTTCCGGGTGGTTTCGGAAAAAACCGGAGTGCCGGAGGGTTACCGGAACCCCCCGGGAGAAATAGTGGGCCTTATGGGCCTTAGTGGAGAGAGAGAGAGCTGGCCTAGGGCAGGCCGCGTGCCCCTCCCCCTCTGGTCCGAATTGAACTAGGAGATGGGGGGTGGTGCCCCCCTTTCCTTCTCCCTCTCCCCCTTCCTTTCCCCCTCCTAGTAGGAGTAGGAAACAGGGGAGTCCTACTCCTACTAGGAGGAGGACTCCTCCTCCTGGCGCACCCACAAGGGGCCGGCCGGCCTCCCCCTTGCTCCTTTATATACGGGGGCAGGGGGGCACCTCTAGACACACAAGTTGATCTGTTGATCTCTCCCAGCCGTGTGCGGTGCCCCCCTCCACCATAATCCACCTCGATCATATCGTAGCGGTGCTTAGGCGAAGCCCTACGTCGGTAGCATCATCATCACCGTCATCACGCCGTCGTGCTGATGAAACTCTCCGGTGCAGCTTTGCTGGATCGAAGCTTGCGGGACATCATTGAGCTGAACGTGTGCTGAACTCGGAGGTGCCGTGCGTTCGGTACTTGGATCGGTCGGATCATAAAGACGTACGACTACATCAACCGCGTTGTGCTAACGCTTCCGCTTTCGGTCTACGAGGGTACGTGGACAACACTCTCCCCTCTCGTTGCTATGCATCACCATGATCTTGCGTGTGCGTAGGAAATTTTTTGAAATTACTACGTTCCCCAACAAACAGATCCTAGGCAAGTGTCACTCCGAGGCTTATGGAGGACACCATGCTAGAGATAGAACTGCGCATAAGATATTGCAATCCCGTTTTTATTGGCCTACTCTCTTCAAAGATGCTCGTAAGTTTGTCTTGTCTTGTGATGAATGTCAAAGAATTGGTAATATTAGTAGACGTCAAGAAATGCCTATGAACTATTCACTTGTTATTGAACCATTTGATGTTTGGGGCTTTTTTATATGGGACCGTTTCCTTCCTCTAATGGGTATACACATATTTTAGTTGTTGTTGATTACGTTACTAAGTGGGTAGAAGTTATTCCAACTAGTAGTGCTGATCATAACACCTCTATTAAGATGCTTAAATAAGTTATTTTTCCGAGGTTTGGAGTCCCTAGATACTTAATGACTGATGGTGGTTCTCGTTTTATTCATGGTGCTTTTCGTAAAATGCTTGCTAAGTATGACGTTAATCATAGAATTGCATCTCCATACCACCCAGAATCTAGTGGTCAAGTAGAATTGAATAATAGGGAGATTAAATTAATTTTGCAAAAGACTGTTAATAGATCTAGAAAGAATTGGTCCAAGAAACTTGATGATGCATTATGGACCTATAGAACTGCATATAAAAATCCTATGGGAATGTCGCCATATAAAATGGTTTATGGAAAAGCATGTCACTTACCTTTCGAACTAGAACACAAGGAATATTGGGCCATTAAAGAGCTCAACTATGATTTCAAACTTGCCGGTGAGAAGAGGCTATTTGACATTAGCTCACTTGATGAGTGGAGAACCCAAGCTTATGAGAATGCCAAACTGTTTAAAGAAAAGGTTAAAAGATGGCATGACAAAAGGATACAAAAGCGTGAGTTCAATATAGGTGATTATGTTTTGCTATACAACTCTCGTTTAAGATTTTTTGCAGGAAAACTCCTCCCTAAATGGGAAGGTCCTTACGTTATCGAGGAGGTCTATCGTTCCGGTGCCATAAAAATCAACAACTTCGAAGGCACAAATCCGAAGGTGGTGAATGGTCAAAGAATCAAACATTATATCTCAGGTAATCCCATAAATGTTGAAACCAATGTTATTGACACCGTAACCCCGGAGGAATACATAAGGGACACTTTCCAGAACGTTTCAGACTCCGAAAAGGAATATGTATGTGGTACGGTAAGTAAACCGACTCCAAAACAATTCTAATAGCATTTTTTCTCCGTTTTGGAATATTTAAGAAAATAGGAAAATAAGAAGTAGTCCCAAAGGGACACGAGGCATCCACGAGGGTGGAGGGCGCGCCCCCCTGCCTCGTGGGCACCTCGTGTGCTCTCCGGACTCCATTTTCTTGCACGATACTTCTTTTGGTCGGTAAAAATTCGTTATATAATCTCCCAAAGATTTTGACCACCGTACCACGCAAATATCCTCTATGTTTGTTTTGAGTTGTTTCTATAGCAGATTAGAGCAACATGTCTTCTCAAGAGTCAGTCGGGGAGAGTCGGGTGTCTCATCCGACACCGGGACCAGGAGCAAATAGTGGTGCTGACCACTTTGGGCCATCAACGGAGGAAGAGACGGAAGCCGACTTGAAAAGGATAGATGCCATGGAAGAGGATCAAGAAGTTACTTCTTGTTTCCGAGCCGGACTCACGATGGAGGAACTACAGAGCTCGGCTATTCCAAACTCGGTCATCCCTTCCAATGTTAGATTTCTTTCTTATGAAAATAGGAAAAAAGAGTGTTACTTGTTCTCCCGCAACTATGCAACATCCATGGGTGAAAGGAGCTTTAGCCGTCATGGGAAAGCTCCATAAGGAAATAATGGACCTCAAGCAGCAAGTCAATAAGCTCGAGGAAGAGAATCGTATCCTGAGGGGCATCAGCGCCAAGAATATCGCATCACCACCTCCGAAGAAAGAGACATAAGCACATGGGTATGGGCACTCCCCTTGGCAACTGCCAAGCTTGGGGGAGGTGCCCCGGTATCGTATCACCATCACACTCCTATCTTTACGGTTTTTCTTAGTTCGATGCTTTTGGTAATATCTTGATCTAGTAGAATAAAGTTTTAGTATGATCTAGTTTTGAGTTTAGCTTTATGCTCCTTCTATGTAATCGAGTCTGTGAGCCATATATAATAAAGATTAGTTTTGAGCCAAGGGCTTTGCTATCTTGCTATGATCTTGATGGTAAAAAGAAAGAATAAAAAGAAATACAGAGATCATATTGATCTTATGGAGAGTAATGACTTCACATATAAAGAGTATGATGAATAAAAATTGTTGAGAGTTGACAAACATAGTTTCGGTCATCGTTGCAATTAATAGGAAGTAATAAAGAAAGAGAGGTTTTCACATATAAATATACTATCTTGGACATCTTTTATGATTGTGAGCACTCATTAAAATATAACATGCTAAAAGTTGATGTTGGACAAGGAAGACAACGTAATGGGTTATGTTTTCTTATATCTGAAATAAAGTATATTGTCATGGATCATCCAACATGTTGAGCTTGCCTTTACCCCTCATGCTAGCCAAATTCTTTGCACCAAGTAGAGACGCTACTTGTGCTTCCGAGTATCCTTAAACCTAGTTTTGCCATGAGTGTCCACCATATCTACCTATGGATTGAGTAAGATCCTTCAAGTAAGTTGTCATTGTTGCATATAATAAAAATTGCTCTCTAAATATGTATGATTTATTAGTGTGGAGAAAATAAGCTTTATACGATCTTGTGATATGGAAGCAATAAAAGCGACGGACTGCATAATAAAGGTCCCTATCACAAGTGGCAATATAAAGTGACATTTTTTCGCATTAAGATTTTGTGCATCCAACCATAAAAGCACATGACAACCTCTGCTTCCCTCTTGAAAGATCGTGGATGTCGCCTAGAGGGGGGTGAATAGGCGCTTTAAAATAATTACGGTTGAGGCTTGAACAAATGCGGAATAAACCTAGCGGTTAATTTGTCAAGCACAAAACCTACAACAACTAGGCTCACCTATGTGCACCAACAACTTATGCTAAGCAAGAAAAACTACTTAGGTGATAGCAAGATATATGACAAGAAACAATATGGCTATCACAAAGTAAAGTGCATAAGTAAAGGGCTCGGGTAAGAGATAACCGAGGCACGCGGAGACGACGATGTATCCCGAAGTTCACACCCTTGTGGATGCTAATCTCCATTTGGAGCGGTGTGGAGGCACAATGCTCCCCAAGAAGCCACTAGGGCCACCGTAATCTCCTCACGCCCTCGCACAATGCAAGATGTCGTGATTCCACTAAGCGACCCTTGAGGGCGGTCACCGAACCCGTACAAATGGCAACCCTTGGGGGCGGTCACCGAACCTGTACACTTTGGCAACCCGTGGAGGCGGTCACCGGTACCCGTCAAATTGCTCGGGGCGATCTCCACAACCTAATTGGAGACCCCGACGCTTGCCCGGAGCTTTACACCACAATGATTGAGCTCCGAACACCACCAACCGTCTAGGGCGCCCAAGCACCCAAGAGGAACAAGCTCAAGGGTACCAAGCACCCAAGAGTAATAAGCTTCTCAACTTGTAACCTCCACGTATCACCGTGGATAACTCAAACCGATGCACCAAATGCAATGGCAAGGGCACACGGAGTGCCCAAGTCCTTCTCTCTCAAATCCCACCGAAGCAACTAATGCTAGGGAGGAAAATGAGAGGAAGAACAAGAAGGAGAACACCAAGAACTCCAAGATCTAGATCCAAGGGGTTCCCCTCACATAGAGGAGAAAGTGATTGGTGGAAATGTGGATCTAGATCTTCTCTCTCTCTTTTCCCTCAAAAACTAGCAAGAATCCATGGAGGGATTGAGAGTTAGCAAGCTCGAAGAAGGTCAACAATGGGGGAAGAACACGAGCTCAAGAGATAAGGTTCAATGGGGAAGAAGACCCCCTTTTATATGTGGGGAAAAATCCAACCGTTATGCTCACAGCCCGCACAGAGCGGTACTACCGCTCCAAGGAGCGGTACTACCGCTAGGGCGGTAGAACCCCTTCGAAAAACAACGGCGAGGAGGCAAAAGGCCAGTAGAACCGCCGGAGCGGTACTACCGCTCGACCTCACGGTACTACCGCTAGGGATAGCGGTACTACCGCAAATGGTAGCGGTACAACTGCTTGCGAGAGGTACTAAAAAATACTTCTGTGCCTGCCTCCGCTCATATTTGTAACTCAAAACAGGAGCTACGGAACAAGCGGAGACTGGCGAAGGACGAGGTGACGATGCGCGTCGGGAATGGTTCCAAGGTCGATGTGATCGCCGTCGGCACGCTGCCTCTGCATTTACCTACGGGATTAGTTTTAAACCTCAATAATTGTTATTTAGTGCCAGCTTTGAGCATGAACATTGTATCTGGATCTCGTTTAATTCAAGATGGCTACTCATTTAAATCCGAGAATAATGGTTGTTCTATTTATATGAGAGATATGTTTTATGGTCATGCCCCGCTGGTCAATGGTTTATTCTTGATGAATCTCGAACGTGATGTTACACATATTCATAGTGTGAATACCAAAAGATGTAAAGTTGATAACGATAGTCCCACATACTTGTGGAACTGCCGCCTTGGTCACATTGGTGTCAAGCGCATGAAGAAGCTCCATGCAGATGGATTTTTGGAGTCTCTTGATTACGAATCATTTGACACGTGCGAACCATGCCTCATGGGTAAGATGACCAAGACTCCGTTCTCCGGAACAATGGAGCGAGCAACCAATTTATTGGAAATCATACATACCGATGTGTGTGGTCCAATGAGTGTTGAGGCTCGCGGAGGATATCGTTATGTTCTCACTCTCATTGATGACTTAAGTAGATATGGGTATGTCTACCTAATGAAACACAAGTCTGAAACCTTTGAAAAGTTCAAGGAATTTCAGACTGAGGTTGAGAATCAACGTGACAGGAAAATAAAGTTCTTACGATCAGATCGTGGTGGATAATATTTAAGTCACGAATTTGGTACACACTTAAGGAAATGTGGAATAGTTTCACAACTCACGCCGCCTGGAACACCTCAGCAAAATGGTGTGTCCGAACGTCGTAATCGCACTCTATTGGATATGGTGCGATCTATGATGTCTCTTACCGATCTACCGCTCTCATTTTGGGGCTATGCTTTAGAGACTGCCGCATTCACTTTAAATAGGGCTCCATCGAAATCCGTTGAGACGACACCGTATGAATTATGGTTTGGGAAGAAACCTAAGCGGTCGTTTCTAAAAGTTTGGGGATGCGATGCTTATGTCAAGAAACTTCAACCTGAAAAGCTCGAACCCAAGTCAGAGAAATGCGTCTTCATAGGATATCCTAAGGAAACTATTGGGTATACCTTCTACCTCAGATCCAAAGGCAAAATCTTTGTTGCCAAGAACGGGTCCTTTCTGGAGAAAGAGTTTCTCTCGAAGGAAGTAAGTGGGAGGAAAGTGGAACTTGATGAGGTGATAGTCACCCCTTCCGAACCGGAAAGTATCGCAGCGCGGGAAGATGTTCCTGTGGTGCCTGCACCGACTAGGGAGGAAGTTAATGATGATGATCATGAAGCTTCAGATCAAGTTACTGCTGAACTTCGTAGGTCCACAAGGACACGTTCCGCACCAGAGTGGTATGGCAACCCTGTCTGGAAATCATGTTGTTAGACAACGGTGAACCTTCGAACTATGAAGAAGCAATGGCGGGCCCAGATTCCGACAAATGGCTAGAAGCCATGAAATCCGAGATAGGATCCAGGTATGAAAACGAAGTATGGACTTTGACTGACTTGCCCAATGATCGGTGAGCCATAGAAAATAAATGGATCTTTAAGAAGAAGACGGACGCGGATGGTAATGTAACCATCTATAAGGCTCGACTTGTCGCTAAGGGTTATCGACAAGTTCAAGGGGTTGACTACGATGAGACTTTCTCACCCGTAGCGAAGCTGAAGTCCGCCCGAATCATGTTAGCAATTGCCGCATTCTATGATTATGAGATATGGCAAATGGACGTCAAAACGGCATTCCTTAACGGCTTCCTTAAGGAAGAATTGTATATGATGCAGCCGGAAGGTTTTGTCGATCCTAAGAATGCTAACAAGGTACGCAAGCTCCAGCGCTCCATCTATGGGCTGGTGCAAGCATCTCGGAGTTGGAACATTCGATTTGATGAGATGATCAAAGCGTTTGGGTTTACACAGACTTATGGAGAAGCCTGTGTTTACAAGAAAGTGAGTGGGAGCTCTGTAGCATTTCTCTTATTATATGTGGATGACATACTATTGATGGGAAATGATATAGAATTCTTGGAAAGTATAAAGGCCTACTTGAATAAGTGTTTTTCAATGAAGGACCTTGGAGAAGCTGCTTATATATTAGGCATCAAGATCTATAGAGATAGATCAAGACGCCTCATTGGTCTTTCACAGAGTACATACCTTGACAAGATATTGAAGAAGTTCAATATGGATCAGTCCAAGAAGGGGTTCTTGCCTGTATTGCAAGGTGTGCAATTGAGCACGGCTCAATGCCCGACCACGGCAGAAGATAGAGAAAAGATGAGTGTCATTCCCTATGCCTCGGCCATAGGGTCTATTATGTATGCCATGCTGTGTACCAGACCTGATGTAAACCTTGTCGTAAGTTTGGTAGGAAGGTACCAAAGTAATCCCGGCATGGAACACTGGACAGCGGTCAAGAATATCCTGAAGTACCTGAAAAGGACTAAGGATATGTTTCTCGTTTATGGAGGTGACGAAGAGCTCGTCGTAAAGGGTTACGTCGATGCTAGCTTCGACACAGATCTGGATGACTCCAAGTCACAAACCGAATACGTGTATATTTTGAATGGAGGGGCAGTAAGCTGGTGCAGTTGCAAGCAAAGCGTCGTGGCGGGATCTACATGTGAAGCGGAGTACATGGCAGCCTCAGAGGCAGCACAGGAAGCAGTCTGGATAAAGGAGTTCATTACCGACCTAGGGGTGATTACCAATGCGTCGGGCCCGATGACTCTCTTCTGTGACAACACTGGAGCTATTGCCCTTCCCAAGGAGCCCAGGTTTCACATGAAGACCAGGCATATCAAGCGTCGCTTCAACTCCATTCATGAAAGTGTTCAAAATGGAGACATAGATATTTGTAAAGTACATATGGACCTGAATGTAGCAGATCCGTTGACTAAACCTCTCCCTAGAGCAAAACATGATCAACACCAGAACGCTATGGGTGTTCGATTCATCACAATGTAACTAGATTATTGACTCTAGTGCAAGTGGGAGACTGTTGGAAATATGCCCTAGAGGCAATAATAAATGGTTATTATTATATTTCTTTGTTCATGATAATTGTCTATTGTTCATGCTATAATTGTGTTATCCGGAAATCGTAATACATGTGTGAATACATAGACCACAACGTGTCCCTAGTAAGCCTCTAGTTGACTGGCTCGTTGATCAACAGATAGTCATGGTTTCCTGACTATGGACATTGGATGTCATTGATAACGGGATCACATCATTAGGAGAATGATGTGATGGACAAGACCCAATCCTAAGCATAGCTCAAAGATCGTGTAGTTCGTTTGCTAGAGCTTTTCCAATGTCAAGTATCTTTTACTTAGACCATGAGATCGTGTAACTCCCGGATGCCGTAGGAGTGCTTTGGGTGTGCCAAACCTCACAACGTAACTGGGTGACTATAAAGGTACACTACGGGTATCTCTGAAAGTGTCTGTTGGGTTGACACGGATCGAGACTGGGATTTGTCACTCCGTATGACGGAGAGGTATCTCTGGGCCCACTCGGTAATGCATCATCATAATGAGCTCAATGTGACTAAGGAGTTTAGCCACGGGATCATGCATTACGGTACGAATAAAGAGACTTGCCGGTAACGAGATTGAACAAGGTATTGGGATACCGACGATCGAATCTCGGGCAAGTAACATACCGATTGACAAAGGGAATTGTATACGGGATTGATTGAATCCTCGACATCGTGGTTCATCCGATGAGATCATCGTGGAACATGTGGGAGCCAACATGGGTATCCAGATCCCGCTGTTGGTTATTGACCGGAGAAGCGTCTCGGTCATGTCTGCATGTCTCCCGAACCCGTAGGGTCTACACACTTAAGGTTCGGTGACGCTAGGGTTGTAGAGATATTAGTATGCGGAAACCCGAAAGTTGTTCGGAGTCCCGGATGAGATCCCAGACGTCACGAGGAGTTCCGGAATGGTCCGGAGGTGAAGAATTATATATAGGAAGTCAAGTTTCGGCCACCAGAAAAGTTTCGGGGGTCACCGGTATTGTACCGGGACCACCGGAAGGGTCCCGGGGGTCCACCGGGTGGAGCCACCTATCCCGGAGGGCCCAATGGGCTGAAGTGGGAAGGGAACCAGCCCCTAGTGGGCTGGGGCGGCCCCCATGGGCCTCCCCCTGCGCCTAGGGTTGGAAACCCTAGGGGTGGGGGCGCCCCACCTGACTTGGGGGGCAAGTTTCCCCCCTGGCCGCCGCCCCCCTTGTAGATGGGTTCCAGGGCCGGTGCCCCCCCCCCTCCAAGGGGCCTATATATAGTGGGGGGAGGGCAGCAACACCACAGCCCCTGGCGCCTCCCTCTCCCCCTGCAACACCCCTCCCTCCTACTTGCGCTTGGCGAAGCCCTGCCGGGATCCCCGCTACTTCCACCACCACGCCGTCGTGCTGCTGGATCTCCATCAACCTCTCCTTCCCCCTTGCTGGATCAAGAAGGAGGAGACGTCGCTGCTCCGTACGTGTGTTGAACGCGGAGGTGCCGTCCGTTCGGCACTTGATCATCGGTGATTTGGATCACGACGAGTACGACTCCATCAACCCCATTCATTAGAACGCTTCCGCTCACGATCTACCAGGGTATGTAGATACACTCCTTCCCTCTCGTTGTTAGTAGACTCCATAGATGGATCTTGGTGATGCGTAGAAAATTTTAAAATTCTGCTACGATCCCCAACAGATAGAAATATCAATAAGAAGCAAATGAGAAAAGGCCCATAAGAAAATGGTGAGAACCCTTCCTCGGATAAGACCGGTAAAACCTCCAACACCGAAAACATCATAGAAGACGCATGCGAACTCCGTTTTCGATGAACTCAACCTTGTCATCAAGATGAACGTAAGCTCTAAGACTCACAAAGAGAACCAAACAAGAACCAAGAAACATGATGCAAGGATGCAATGGTTTGAGCTCTCTACTAATGATAC
Organism: Triticum aestivum; assembly: GCF_018294505.1. Lineage (NCBI taxonomy): Eukaryota > Viridiplantae > Streptophyta > Magnoliopsida > Poales > Poaceae > Triticum > Triticum aestivum. Next base: position 503,355,073 of record NC_057805.1, read on the forward strand.
AATCAAGCTACCAACTTGAGAGACCCCCTTGATAGCACGGCAAACGATCCTATAACCCGGTCTCCCAACTACCACCATGAGACCGGTAAAATAGAAAACCTATCAAGGGCAAACCTTTGCCTTGCACATGGTCCACTTGAGCTAGATGATGACGATCTTGACTCCCTCAAGTTGGACCACCTTTCTTGATTGCGTTGGCTCGATGAAGACTAGATGATTGCTCCCCCATAGTCCACTATGGGTGAGCCACTCTTCGGCATATCTTCACAAGTCCATTGACACCACAATGCACGGCAAGCTCCAAGCACTTGATCTCTTCGTCATGCTCCACTTGAACTTGCACACGGCAATCTTGATGACGATCACCACTAATTGTCATCCACTCCATGGGTTGAGTGATATCTTCCTCTTGACCCAAGCCCATGAACACGTACCTAACCCCACATAGAACTCTCACATAGACCATGGGTTAGTACACGAAGCACAATGTACAATGCTTACCATACCATGGGATCACTTGATCCCTCTCGGTACATCTTCTATGCTTTGTGAGTTGATCAACTTGATTCACTCTTGACTTAGTCTTGATCAACCTTGAATCTTTCCAACTCTCTTCATTTGGATGATGTCTTGAAGGTAAAAATTAATGATCACACAATCTTCTTCTTCAAGACATGCTTGCAATAAGCTCAGCACTCACATGACCAATCTTTGGATAATTCCTTCATAGCACCTTGGTAAACTCATAAACTCCTTGAAACCAACACATGGACTTCAAGAAAAGCCTATGGAAAAATCCTTCAAATACAACTCAAGACAACCATTAGTCCATAGAGATTGTCATCAATTACCAAAACCAAACATGGGGGCACCGCATGTTCTTTCAATCTCCCCCATTTTGGTATGATGACAATCACTTTCAAGAGAGTTTATATAAGGAATTATGCATCACCATGCAATGCAACAACCAATGATGCAGGAGAATGAGATGCAAATGCTTAGGAACAAAACCAAAGCAAGGAGAAGACTCTGAAAACCTTCTCCACAAACTCTCTGAAACTTCTCCCCCATTGGCATCGATTGCCAAAATGGGCGAAAAGCTTAGAAGGCCAATATAAAAAGTGTTCCTCCATAAATTGTGTATTTCTCAACAAGATAGTGGAATTCCATACACATATCCAAAGGTAAATACCTGGAGGAACACAAACTATATTGAGGCACAAAGATTGCTAAAGAATGATATGCCAAAAGGACATAACAAAGAGAGACACAAGCAATCAAGCAATCAAAAGATACCAATTGAAACAAGCAATCAAAGGATATCAATTGAACCAACTAGACCAAAGATCCTACGAGCCACATGAATAAAGGATATTATGATATGAGCAAAGGAGTGTTCTAAAGAAACTAGAGAAGCTCCCCATGATTTGTGCACACATAAGAATATTTGTATTTGGATACAAAGTGCACAAAATAGCATCATAGCTCCCCCAAAATCAATAGAAACTTACAACAAGTGCAAGTGAGCATATAGGAAACAAAGCCTAGTACTTGCAACAAACACATGGTTGAGCAACAAGTAAAAGAGGCAACTTAAGAATGGGCTCAACCAAAATGATGTGTGTGAGTCAAGGCAATGAACTTCAGAAGACTAATGTATGGATGAGCATTAAGCATCAATAAAGTCTTGAAAGAATGAGGCACACGGTGCAAGGCCTATCATTCCCACACACAACTAGCAAATGGGTTCACAAGCTTACTAATAAGCATATAAAGAACCTATGCTTGTGACAACCTGTGGTGAAGATAGAAGATGAAAGCCTCATCAAGACGAGGGATACCAATTAAGATGGAAAAAGCCTCGTAAAGATAAGCATGAGGAAAATAATCTTCACCACACAAGAGTGCATCAAGATGCAACGATAGAAGACACGCACTCAAGGCAAAAGCTTTCACGGAGCCACCAAAGAAACAACATAAGAAAGACAAGGTGGACGTGAAAGAAAGGATATCAACTAGATATGCAACTTATCTCAAGTGTATAAGATTCTAGGTAGACGAAATCATGATGATATATATCTACAAAGAAGGATGTACACCCGAAATAGTTACAACACGAGGAACAAGATATCCAAAAGGAAGTCATACATATACCAATAAGATATTTTCTTGGAAGCATAGCACATGGCTAGATATGGTCTTATTGTATATAAATGAATTCCTACCATACAACCATCAAAGACATCACAACTAGCAACATGAGATCGTCGTTGAGATGCTTTCAGAAAGGAAACAAGTATCACAAGATGGAATGAATAGCATGCCAAGATGCAACCTACACAAGGTTGAATGCAAGAAAATAATGCATGAATAGATACTTGTTACCGAGATATCATTGGAAGGATGTAGAAGAAACCAATTGAAGGTAGTAGATAGTAGTTCATTGAGCATCCTAGCTTGGCTCCAATAAGCACATGGTGAAACCACCTTCCTTGTGAGTGAGCCAAGCATCCAATGCATCTCCAATTGTTCCTAGAACAACAACACAACAAAATGGTACCCAAACTCATTGGGACCAAAGAGTTAGAAACACCAATATACATAGGACAAACTCCACATAAATATGTGCATATAGAGAAGGAAATGAAATTCATGCACATCTCATCCAATTTGAGACTTGGTGGAGTTTCCCTATATATTGGGTCAAAAAAAGAAGGCATGCCACAGAGACTACATGAAGTAAATATGCATGCTCAAGACCTTCAAGAATCGATACCAAAAGACAAAGAAAAACCAAGTGAAGAAAAGATACCAAATGAATAAAACATCACTTGGAGGATATCCATAAAGATACATCAAGGAATGAGATATCCATTGATACACTCAAAATAAAAGATATCAAACTCCCAAAAGAGAGGATGGTTCCAAGCAAATCAAGCTCTCTACAAAGTTTCATGATGGCACAAAGTACCAAAACAAAAATGGCTTGCCTTCCACCAACACACACTTGATAAGGATCGCAAGAGGAGTGTTTTATAGAAAATAGTATAGCTCCCCCAAGACTAGTGCATTATAGAGAATTTTCATTTGAATACAAAATGCACAAGGTGGGATCACCACTTTCACTATATCTACAAAACACTAGACAAGATCAACAAATAAACAAGATCCACAAGTGGTATGGAAGACAAAGGGAGTTGATACATTCCTTGGCAAGAGAAAAGGCAAATAAAAGCAAAAGGCAATGTAAAGATGATCAATAAATTCTACCACACAAGTGAGTACCAATTGTCAAAAGACAAGAAGTAAATGGAAATAATTCCCGGTGGTAGATAGCAAGGATATCCGACATCATCTTCACACCAAACAAAAAGCAAATTGCAACTTGTAGAGCTAACATGCCACCTAGGAACAAGATAATTTACAATATCAACTCTAGGTGACAATATCTCAAATGTACACATTTTCTAGGCTAGTAATATACACATAGCATATTACTCCCCCATAATATGATACCAATTAAGGATAAACAAGAGGCAAATAAAAGGATCCAACAAGAGATAATTAATGGACTATTTAGAATTTGAATTTCTCATGAGAAGACATACCACGTAGCGACTAGATAATCTTGTAATATCAATACTAGATGGTATTCCTCATGTACACACATTTATAGGATTGTGAGGTGCACAAAGCACATCACTCCCCCATAATGGGATATTCCATTAATCTCTCACAAGAGCCAACTAAGATACAAACAAGATGCACAAAGGCTCAACGAACGACACACATGTACATGAAGTGCAAACCAACATACATATACTTGATTACTCAAGATAAGCAATTTGGAGACACAATCATATACAATCACATGCAAGGAACAAAACCAAAACATGCAAAGGGGCAAGTAAATTTGAATGTAAGCAATTTAAGTACAAGTTACCGCAAGGAGACACATTGGATATAAGATATAAACTTGATGATTCAATTTACTTGGCTTGAGACAATAAGAATGATGAAGTCCCCTTAATTCTTCATAATGTAGCCAAGTCTCCAATGACCTCCAACAACACCTATTGATCAAGTTTGAGCTTGTTGGTCCCCAACCAAGTTGGGTCCTAAGAGGTTAGTCACAATAGGCTTGGCTACCCAAATGGTTCTCTTCTTGACACCACTTTGAGTACCAACAACTTTGGCAAACACATTGCCAACCTTATCCTTCCCAAGAGAATAGATATCATCAATAATAATTGGGTTGGATAAGTTACCACTAGTGCATGAAGAAGCGAGGTGACCTTTCTCACGACATAGGTAGCAACGTCTACTCTTCACTTTCTTCTCACTTGATTTCTCAACTTGAGAAGCATTAGCTTGAGTTTTCTTGGGAAGAGGCCTTTCTTCAACTTGAGGTTGAGCATGAGAGTGAACTTGTGGCTGCTTCCCTTGTTGCTTGACACTAATGGGCTTCTTCTTCAATGGGCAAGATCTAACATGATGCCCTTCTACTTTGCACTTGAAGCAAATAATCTTGGCCGAATTCTTGAGTTGTTCTTGGCCCTTCTTCTTGTTTCTCTTGGACTTATTCTTATTGGAGTTGAATCCAAGTCCACCTTTGTCATTGGGGGATTTTTGCACACTCAAGATATTGTTTAGTGTGAATTTCCCTTCATGACACTTTTCCAAGTCTTTCTTCAAGGAAGTGACTTGGGCCTTGAGCTCTTTGATTTCCTCTACATGGTTAGTCTCAACACAAGTACTAGAGGAAGTATATGCTTCATCGTTAGAGCAACAAGGCAAGGAAAGCAATTCATCACAAGATGTACCAATGTTATGCATGGATGAATCGTGAGGACTAGCACAAGGCAATATAGCATTTTGAATAAAAGTAGTGCTAGTATCCACATGAGGCTCACTAGATGTTACCTTAGCAAGCATGGCCTCATGAGCTAACTTTAGCACATTATGGGATACTAGAAGATCATCATGAGAGCTTGTGAGCTTTACATGATTTTCTTCCAACATCCCATAATTGCTAGATAGCAACTCCAGTTGAGCCCTTAGCTCAACATTCTCCTTCAATATGGATGCTTCACAAGAGATAGAGTTAGTAGCACAAGCATCATCATTAGCAACAAGAGGAGAAGACAACTTGGCAAGCTCTTTTGAATATGAAGCTTGTTGAGCATGAGACTCGGTGAGTTTGATGAGCTCACTCTTAATGACCCTTGATCCATTTCCGAGGTGCTCAAAGTCCTCAAGGAGTTTAGCATGCGCAACTTCAAGCTCCTCATTTTTAGTTTCAAAATCATTGGCCACCTCAAGAGCTCTATCACGAGATTCCCTCACTCTAGATAATTCTAGAGCAAAAGTCTCCTCAAGAGATTCCTTGGTTGTTTGTTCAAGTTCAAGAGCTTGAGAGAGGTCCGCAATCTCATTAGTGTAATCACGCTCATGACCTTCCATTTTCTCAATGGTGACCTCATGCTCCTCGAGATGAGATTCCAACTCCTCAATATATTTCTTGCCCTCAATGGCAATAGACATAATTTCCATGAAGTTGGAACGAGCAATTTTATTTTTATGAAGAGCTTTAAAAACCATTTCCCCCTTAATTTTTAAGGAGGCAACATTATCATTCTCTTCATCATAATCAACATCATCATCACTCTTGCCATCATCAATATCATCACAAGATATATTGGGATTCAAAGTGGGAGATACCTTTGAAGCCTTGGCCATAAGGCAAAATGCAATAGATGATGATGTAGGATCCCTTGAAGCACCATTCAAGACCACATCTTGTTCCATGGAGTGTTGAGTTTCCTCTACATTGTTAGTACAACAACTCGAGGAAATAGATACATTTTTATCATGGCAACAAGACATAGCAAGCATATCATCATGAGATTTAGTCAAGCAATTTCTACATGATATGCACGGACTATCAACACAAGCATGAGAAACATGTAAGGTGCACGAAGTGTTAAAGTCCAAAGATGGAGCATTGCAATAGGATAGTGATGAAGAGTCATCAATGATAAGCACACTATCATCATTGCAATGACCACCACTACTCACCATATCATTACCTTGTGGCAAACCATATGTGGGTGATGTAGTAGAAGTTGAGAAAGCAACACGGCCGGAGGTGGAGGGAGAACAATCATCCCCACAAATCTTGGACACGCCATATTTATCTTGAAGCTTTGTCCACAACTCATGAGCATCCCGGAACGGCATGAGTTGAAATATAACTACATTGCTCAAAGCATCGAAAAGCACATTAGAAGCTTGAGCATTGAGATAAGAGTTTTTCTCATCCTCTAAAGATAATATTTCGGGATCCTTTGGAGGAGAAAAACCCATATCTACAATCCGCTCTAAATTTGGGCCCATGACCCTAAAGAGATTAAGCATGCGAATTACCCAAACATCAAAATTTGTGCCATTGAAACTAAGAGTGTCAGAGAATCCTAAACCCATTGTAGACATCCTTACTCTCTAGGCGGTTAAGCCCTATAAAGAGAGACGAGGCTCTGATACCAATTGAAAGATCGTGGATGTCGCCTAGAGGGGGGTGAATAGGCACTTTAAAATAATTACGGTTGAGGCTTGAACAAATGCAGAATAAACCTAGCGGTTAATTTGTCAAGCACAAAACCTACAACAACTAGGCTCACCTATGTGCACCAACAACTTATGCTAAGCAAGAAAAACTACTTAGATGATCGCAAGATATATGACAAGAAACAATATGGCTATCACAAAGTAAAGTGCATAAGTAAAGGGCCCGGGTAAGAGATAACCGAGGCACGCGGAGACGACGATGTATCCTGAAGTTCACACCCTTGCGGATGCTAATCTCCATTTGGAGCGGTGTGGAGGCACAATGCTCCCCAAGAAGCCACTAGGGCCACCGTAATCTCCTCACGCCCTTGCACAATGCAAGATGCCGTGATTCCACTAAGGGACCCTTGAGGGCGGTCACCAAACCCGTACACTTTGGCAACCCTTGGGGGCGGTCACCGGTACCCATCAAATTGCTCGGGGCGATCTCCATAACCTAATTGGAGACCCCGACGCTTGCCCGGAGCTTTACACCACAATGATTGAGCTCCGAACACCACCAACCGTCTAGGGCGCCCAAGCACCCAAGAGGAACAAGCTCAAGGGTACCAAGCACCCCAAGAGTAATAAGCTTCTCAACTTGTAACTTCCACGTATCACCGTGGAGAACTCAAACCGATGCACCGAATGCAATGGCAAGGGCACACGGAGTGCCCAAGTCCTTCTCTCTCAAATCCCACCGTAGCAACTAATGCTAGGGAGGAAAATGAGAGGAAGAACAAGAAGGAGAACACCAAGAACTCCAAGATCTAGATCCAAGGGGTTCCCCTCACATAGAGGAGAAAGTGATTGGTGGAAATGTGGATCTAGATCTCCTCTCTCTTTTCCCTCAAAAACTAGCAAGAATTCATGGAGGGATTGAGAGTTAGCAAGCTCGAAGAAGGTCAACAATGGGGGAAGAACACGAGCTCAAGAGATAAGGTTCAATGGGGAAGAAGACCCCCTTTTATATGTGGGAAAAAATCCAACCGTTATGCTCACAGCCCGCACAGAGCGGTACTACCGCTCCAAGGAGCGGTACTACCGCTAGGGCGGTAGAACCCCTTCGAAAAACAACAGCGAGGAAGCAAAAGGCCAGTAGAACCGCCGGAGCGGTACTACCGCTCGACCTCACGGTACTATCGCTAGGGATAGCGGTACTACCGCAAATGGTAGCGGTACTACTGCTTGCGAGCGGTACTATAAAAATACTTCCGTGCCTACCTCCACTGAGCAAAACACGAGATTTTGGTCCGGAGCGGTACTACCGCTCAGGAGCCGCGGTAGTACAGCTCTGGAGCGGTAGTACCGCTCAGGAGCCGCGGTAGTACCGCTCAGGAGCGGTAGTAAAAATTTACATCCGCTCTAGCCGCGGTAGTACCGCTGCGGCCTTTACCAAAACAGCCACAACTTCTGCAAACGGACTCCGAATTCAACGAAACCAAGTTTGTTGGAAAGCTAACGACATGGGCTAACACAATCTTGATAGTGTTGGAAATATGCCCTAGAGGCAATAATAAATGGTTATTATTATATTTCTTTGTTCATGATAATTGTCTATTGTTCATGCTATAATTGTGTTATCCGGAAATCCTAATACATGTGTGAATACATAGACCACAACGTGTCCCTAGTAAGCCTCTAGTTGACTGGATCGTTGATCAACAGATAGTCATGGTTTCCTGACTATGGACATTGGATGTCATTGATAACGGGATCACATCATTGGGAGAATGATGTGATGGACAAGACCCAATCCTAAGCATAGCTCAAAGATCGTGTAGTTCGTTTGCTAGAGCTTTTCCAATGTCAAGTATCTTTTCCTTAGACCATGAGATCGTGTAACTCCCGGATGCCGTAGGAGTGCTTTGGGTGTGCCAAACGTCACAACGTAACTGGGTGACTATAAAGTTACACTACGGGTATCTCTGAAAGTGTCTGTTGGGTTGACACAGATCGAGACTAGGATTTGTCACTCCGTATGACGGAGAGGTATCTCTGGGCCCACTCGGTAATGCATCATCATAATGAGCTCAATGTGACTAAGGATTTAGCCACGGGATCATGCATTACGGTACGAGTAAAGAGACTTGCCGGTAACGAGATTGAACAAGGTATTGGGATACCGACGATCGAATCTCGGGCAAGTAACATACCGATTGACAAAGGGAATTGTCTACGGGATTGATTGAATCCTCGACATCGTGGTTCATCCGATGAGATCATCGTGGAACATGTGGGAGCCAACATGGTTATCCAGATCCCGCTGTTGGTTATTGACCGGAGAGGCGTCTCGGTCATGTCTGCATGTCTCCCGAACCCGTAGGGTCTACACACTTAAGGTTCGGTGACGCTAGGGTTGTAGAGATATTAGTATGCGGAAACCCGAAAGTTGTTTGGAGTCCCGGATGAGATCCCGGACGTCACGAGGAGTTCCGGAATGGTCCGGAGGTGAAGAATTATATATAGGAAGTCAAGTTTCGGCCACCGGGAAAGTTTGGGGGGTCACCGGTATTGTACCGGGACCACCGAAGGGTCCCGGGGGTCCACCGGGTGGGGCCACCTATCCCGGAGGGCCCCATGGGCTGAAGTGAGAAGGGAACCAGCCCCTAGTGGGCTGGGGCGCCCCCCATGGGCCTCCCCCTGCGCCTAGGGTTGGAAACCCTGGGGGTGGGGGGCGCCCCACCTGACTTGGGGGGCAAGTTTCCCCCCTGGCCGCCGCCCCCCTTGTAGATGGGTTCCAGGGCCGGCGCCCCCCCCCCCTCCAAGGGGCCTATATATAGTGGGGGGAGGGAGGGCAGCAACACCACAGCCCCTGGCGCCTCCCTCTCCCCCTGCAACACCTCTCCCTCCTGCTTGCGCTTGGCGAAGCCTTGCCGGGATCCCCACTACTTCCACCACCACGCCGTCATGCTGCTGGATCTCCATCAACCTCTCCTTCCCCCTTGCTGGATCAAGAAGGAGGAGACGTCGCTGCTCCGTACGTGTGTTGAACGCGGAGGTGCCGTCCGTTCGGCACTCGGTCATCGGTGATTTGGATCACGACGAGTACGACTCCATCAACCCCGTTCATTAGAACGCTTCCGCTCGCGATCTACAATGGTATGTAGATACACTCCTTCCCTCTCGTTGCTAGTAGACTCCATAGATGGATCTTGGTGATGCGTAGAAAATTTTAAAATTCTGCTACGATCCCCAATAGTGGTATCAGAGCCAGGCCTATGCGTAGTTACTATGCACGAGTAGAACACAAAGCAGATGTGGGCGTAGATGTTGTCAATTTTTCTTGCCACTACTAGTCTTATCTTGTTTCGGCGGTATTGTGGGATGAAGCGGCCCGGACCGACCTTACACGTACGCTTACGTGAGACAGGTTCCACCGACTGACATGCACTAGTTGCATAAGGTGGCTAGCGGGTGTCTGTCTCTCCCACTTTAGTCGGAACGGATTCGGTGAAAAGGGTCCTTATGAAGGGTAAATAGAAATTGGCATATCACGTTGTGGTTTTACGTAGGTAAGAAACGTTCTTGCTAGAAACCTATAGAAGCCACGTAAAAAAAACTTGCAACAACAATTAGAGGATGTCTAACTTGTTTTTGCAGCATGTGCCTTGTGATGTGATATGGCCAAAAAGATGTGATGAATGATATATGTGATGTATGAGATTGATCATATTCTTGTAATAGGAATCACGACTTGCATGTCGATGAGTATGACAACCGGCAGGAGCCATAGGAGTTGTCTTTATTATTTTGTATGACCTGCGTGTCATTGAATAACGCCATGTAAATTACTTTACTTTATTGCTAAACGCGTTAGCCATAGAAGTAGAAGTAATCATTGGCGTGACAACTTCATGATGATGGATATCATGGTGTCGTGCCGGTGACGAAGATGATCATGGCGCCCCGAAGATGGAGATCAAAGGAGCAAAATGATATTGGCCATATCATGTCACTATTTGATTGCATGTGATGTTTATCATGTTTTGCATCTTATTTGCTTAGAACGACGGTAGTAAGATGATCCCTTATAATAATTTCAAGAAAGTGTTCCCCCTAACTATGCACCGTTGCGAAGGTTCGTTGTTTCGAAGCACCACGTGATGATCGGGTGTGATAGATTCTAACGTTCGCATACAACGGGTGTTGACGAGCCTAGCATGTACAGACATGGCCTCGGAACACACGCAATACACTTAGGTTGACTTGACGAGCCTAGCATGTACAGACATGGCCTCGGAACACGGAAGACCGAAAGGTCGAGCATGAGTCGTATAGTAGATACGATCAACATGGAGATGTTCACCGATCTTGACTAGTCCGTCTCACGTGATGATCGGACACGGCCTAGTTAACTCGGATCATGTTTCACTTAGATGACTAGAGGGATGTCTATCTGAGTGGGAGTTCATTGAATAATTTGATTAGATGAACTTAATTATCATGAACTTAGTCTAAAATCTTTACAATATGTCTTGTAGATCAAATGGCCCACGGTGTCCTCAACTTCAACGCGTTCCTAGAGAAAACCAAGCTGAAAGATGATGGCAGCAACTATACGGACTGGGTCCGGAACCTGAGGATCATCCTCATAGCTGCCAAGAAAGATTATGTCCTAGAAGCACCGCTAGGTGAAGCACCCATCCCAGAGAACCAAGACGTTACGAACGCTTGGCAATCATGTGCTGATGATTACTCCCTCGTTCAGTGCGGCATTCTTTACAGCTTAGAACCGGGGCTCCAAAAGCGTTTTGAGAAACATGGAGCATATGAGATGTTCGAAGAGCTGAAAATGGTTTTCCAAGCTCATGCCCGGGTCGAGAGATATGAAGTCTCCGACAAGTTCTTCAGCTATAAAATGGAGGAAAATAGTTCTGTTAGTGAGCACATACTCAGAATGTCTGGGTTACACAACCGCTTGTCTCAGCTGGGAGTTAATCTCCCGGATGACGCGGTCATTGACAGAATCCTTCAGTCGCTTCCACCGAGCTACAAGAGCTTTGTGATGAACTTCAATATGCAAGGGATGGAAAAGACCATTCCTGAGGTATATTCAATGCTGAAATCAGCGGAGGTGGAGATCAGAAAGGAACATCAAGTGTTGATGGTGAATAAAACCACTAAGTTCAAGAAGGGCAAGGGTAAGAAGAACTTCAAGAAGGACGGCAAGGGAGTTGCCGCGCCCGGTAAGCCAGTTGCCGGGAAGAAGTCAAAGAATGGACCCAAGCCTGAGACTGAGTGCTTTTATTGCAAGGGAAGTGGTCACTGGAAGCGGAACTGCCCCAAATACTTAGCGGACAAGAAGGCCGGCAACACCAAAGGTATATGTGATATACATGTAATTGATGTGTACCTTACCAGTACTCGTAGTAGCTCCTGGGTATTTGATACCGGTGCGGTTGCTCATATTTGTAACTCAAAACAGGAGCTACGGAATAAGCGGAGACTGGCGAAGGACGAGGTGACGATGCGTGTCGGGAATGGTTCCAAGGTTGATGTGATCGCCGTCGGCACGCTGCCTCTGCATTTACCTACGGGATTAGTTTTAAACCTCAATAATTGTTATTTAGTGCCAGCTTTGAGCATGAACATTGTATCTGGATCTCGTTTAATTCAAGATGGCTACTCATTTAAATCCGAGAATAATGGTTGTTCTATTTATATGAGAGATATGTTTTATGGTCATGCCCCGCTGGTCAATGGTTTATTCTTGATGAATCTCGAACGTGATGTTACACATATTCATAGTGTGAATACCAAAAGATGTAAAGTTGATAACGATAGTCCCACATACTTGTGGCACTGCCGCCTTGGTCACATTGGTGTCAAGCGCATGAAGAAGCTCCATGCAGATGGACTTTTGGAGTCTCTTGATTACGAATCATTTGACACGTGCGAACCATGCCTCATGGGTAAGATGACCAAGACTCCGTTCTCCGGAACAATGGAGCGAGCAACCAATTTATTGGAAATCATACATACCGATGTGTGTGGTCCAATGAGTGTTGAGGCTCGCGGAGGATATCGTTATGTTCTCACTCTCATTGATGACTTAAGTAGATATGGGTATGTCTACCTAATGAAACACAAGTCTGAAACCTTTGAAAAGTTCAAGGAATTTCAGAGTGAGGTTGAGAATCAACGTGACAGGAAAATAAAGTTCTTATGATCAGATCGTGGTGGAGAATATTTAAGTCACGAATTTGGTACGCACTTAAGGAAATGTGGAATAGTTTCACAACTCACGCCGCCTGGAACACCTCAGCGAAATGGTGTGTCCGAACGTCGTAATCGCACTCTATTGGATATGGTGCGATCTCTGATGTCTCTTACCGATCTACCGCTCTCATTTTGGGGCTATGCTTTAGAGACTGCCGCATTCACTTTAAATAGGGCTCCGTCGAAATCCGTTGAGACGACACCGTATGAATTATGGTTTGGGAAGAAACCTAAGCTGTCGTTTCTAAAAGTTTGGGGATGCGATGCTTATGTCAAGAAACTTCAACCTGAAAAGCTCGAACCCAAGTCGGAGAAATGCGTCTTCATAGGATACCCTAAGGAAACTATTGGGTATACCTTCTACCTCAGATCCGAAGGCAAGATCTTCGTTGCCAAGAACGGGTCCTTTCTGGAGAAAGAGTTTCTCTCGAAGGAAGTAAGTGGGAGGAAAGTGGAACTTGATGAGGTGATAGTCACCCCTTCCGAACCGGAAAGTAGCGCAGCGCGGGAAGATATTCCTGTGGTGCCTACACCGACTGGGAAGGAAGTTAATGATGATGATCATGAAGCTTCGGATGAAGTTACTACTGAACTTCGAACGCCCACAAGGACACGTTCCACACCAGAGTGGTACAGCAACCCTGTCCTGGAAATCATGTTGTTAGACAACGGTGAACCTTCGAACTATGAAGAAGCGATGGCGGGCCCGGATTCCGACAAATGGCTAGAAGCCATGAAATCCGAGATAGGATCCATGTATGAAAACGAAGTATGGACTTTGACTGACTTGCCCGATGATCGGCGAGCCATAGAAAATAAATGGATCTTTAAGAAGAAGACAGACGCGGATGGTAATGTGACCATCTATAAGGCTCGACTTGTCGCTAAGGGTTATCGACAAGTTCAAGGGGTTGACTACGATGAGACTTTCTCACCCGTAGCGAAGCTGAAGTCCGTCCGAATCATGTTAGCAATTGCCGCATACTATGATTATGAGATATGGCAGATGGACGTCAAAACGGCATTCCTTAACGGCTTCCTTAAGGAAGAATTGTATATGATGCAGCCGGAAGGTTTTGTCGATCCTAAGAATGCTAACAAAGTATGCAAGCTCCAGCGCTCAATCTATGGGCTGGTGCAAGCATCTCGGAGTTGGAACATTCGCTTTGATGAGATGATCAAAGCGTTTGGGTTTACACAGACTTATGGAGAAGCCTGTGTTTACAAGAAAGTGAGTGGGAGCTCTGTAGCATTTCTCATATTATATGTGGATGACATACTATTGATGGGAAATGATATAGAATTCTTGGAAAGTATAAAGGCCTATTTGAATAAGTGTTTTTCAATGAAGGACCTTGGAGAAGCTGCTTATATATTAGGCATCAAGATCTATAGAGATAGATCAAGACGCCTCATTGGTCTTTCACAGAGTACATACCTTGACAAGATATTGAAGAAGTTCAATATGGATCAGTCCAAGAAGGGGTTCTTGCCTATATTGCAAGGTGTGCAATTGAGCACGGCTCAATGCCCGACCACGGCAGAAGATAGAGAAAAGATGAGTGTCATCCCCTATGCCTCGGCCATAGGGTCTATTATGTATGCCATGCTGTGTACCAGACCTGATGTAAACCTTGCCGTAAGTTTGGTAGGAAGGTACCAAAGTAATCCCGGCATGGAACACTGGACAGCGGTCAAGAATATCCTGAAGTACCTGAAAAGGACTAAGGATATGTTTCTCGTTTATGGAGGTGACGAAGAGCTCGTCGTAAAGGGTTACGTCGATGCTAGCTTCGACACAGATCTGGATGACTCCAAGTCACAAACCGAATACGTGTATATTTTGAATGGAGGGGCAGTAAGCTGGTGCAGTTGCAAGCAAAGCGTCGTGGCGGGATCTACATGTGAAGCGGAGTACATGGCAGCCTCAGAGGCAGCACAGGAAGCAGTCTGGATAAAGGAGTTCATTACCGACCTAGGGGTGATTCCCAATGCGTCGGGCCCGATGACTCTCTTCTGTGACAACACTGGAGCTATTGCCCTTGCCAAGGAGCCCAGGTTTCACATGAAGACCAGGCATATCAAGCGTCGCTTCAACTCCATTCGTGAAAGTGTTCAAAATGGAGACATAGATATTTGTAAAGTACATATGGACCTGAATGTAGCAGATCCGTTGACTAAACCTCTCCCTAGAGCAAAACATGATCAACACCAGAACGCTATGGGTGTTCGATTCATCACAATGTAACTAGATTATTGACTCTAGTGCAAGTGGGAGACTGTTGGAAATATGCCCTAGAGGCAATAATAAATGGTTATTATTATATTTCTTTGTTCATGATAATTGTCTATTGTTCATGCTATAATTGTGTTATCCGGAAATCGTAATACATGTGTGAATACATAGACCACAACGTGTCCCTAGTAAGCCTCTAGTTGACTGGCTCGTTGATCAACAGATAGTCATGGTTTCCTGACTATGGACATTGGATGTCATTGATAACGGGATCACATCATTAGGAGAATGATGTGATGGACAAGACCCAATCCTAAGCATAGCTCAAAGATCGTGTAGTTCGTTTGCTATAGCTTTTCCAATGTCAAGTATCTTTTCCTTAGACCATGAGATCGTGTAACTCCCGGATGCCGTAGGAGTGCTTTGGGTGTGCCAAACGTCACAACGTAACTGGGTGACTATAAAGGTACACTACGGGTATCTCTGAAAGTGTCTGTTGGGTTGACACGGATCGAGACTGGGATTTGTCACTCCGTATGACGGAGAGGTATCTCTGGGCCCACTCGGTAATGCATCATCATAATGAGCTCAATGTGACTAAGGAGTTAGCCACGGGATCATGCATTACGGTACGAGTAAAGAGACTTGCTGGTAACGAGATTGAACAAGGTATTGGGATACCAACGATCGAATCTCGGGCAAGTAACATACCGATTGACAAAGGGAATTGTATACGAGATTGATTGAATCCTCGACATCGTGGTTCATCCGATGAGATCATCGTGGAACATGTGGGAGCCAACATGGGTATCCAGATCCTGCTGTTGGTTATTGACCGGAGAGGCGTCTCGGTCATGTCTGCATGTCTCCCGAACCCGTAGGGTCTACACACTTAAGGTTCGGTGACGCAAGGGTTGTAGAGATATTAGTATGCGGAAACCCGAAAGTTGTTCGGAGTCCCGGATGAGATCCCAGACGTCACGAGGAGTTCCGGAATGGTCCGGAGGTGAAGAATTATATATAGGAAGTCAAGTTTCGGCCACCGGGAAAGTTTCGGGGGTCACCGGTATTGTACCGGGACCACCGGAAGGGTCCCGGGGGTCCACCGGGTGGAGCCATCTATCCCGGAGGGCCCCATGGGCTGAAGTGGGAAGGGAACCAGCCCCTAGTGGGCTGGAGCGCCCCCCATGGGCCTCCCCCTGCGCCTAGGGTTGGAAACCCTGGGGGTGGGGGGCGCCCCACCTGACTTGGGGGGCAAGTTTCCCCCTGGCCGCCCCCCCCCCCCTTGTAGATGGGTTCCAGGGCCGGCACCCCCCCCCCCCCCGCCTCCAAGGGGCCTATATATAGTGGGGGGGAGGGCAGCAACAGCCCCTGGCGCCTCCCTCTCCCCCTGCGACACCTCTCCCTCCTGCTTGCGCTTGGCGAAGCCCTGCCGGGATCCCCGCTACTTCCACCACCACGCCGTCGTGCTGCTGGATCTCCATCAACCTCTCCTTCCCCCTTGCTGGATCAAGAAGGAGGAGACGTCGCTGCTCCGTACGTGTGTTGAACGCGGAGGTGCCGTCCGTTCGGCACTCGATCATCGGTGATTTGGATCACGACGAGTACGACTCCATATACCCCGTTCATTAGAACGCTTCCGCTCGCGATCTACAAGGGTATGTAGATACACTCCTTCCCTCTCGTTGTTAGTAGACTCCATAGATGGATCTTGGTGATGCGTAGAAAATTTTAAAATTCTGCTACGATCCCCAACAGATAGAAATATCAATAAGAAGCAAATGAGAAAAGTCCCATAAGAAAATGGTGAGAACCCTTCCTCGGATAAGACCGGTAAAACCTCCAACACCGAAAACATCATAGAAGACGCATGCGAACTCCGTTTTCGATGAACTCAACCTTGTCATCAAGATGAACGTAAGCTCTAAGACTCACAAAGAGAACCAAACAAGAACCAAGAAACATGATGCAAGGATGCAATGGTTTGAGCTCTCTACTAACGATACAATCAAGCTACCAACTTGAGAGACCCCCTTGATAGCACGGCAAACGATCCTATAACCCGGTCTCCCAACTACCACCATGAGACCGGTAAAATAGAAAACCTATCAAGGGCAAACCTTTGCCTTGCACATGGTCCACTTGAGCTAGATGATGACGATCTTGACTCCCTCAAGTTGGACCACCTTTCTTGATTGCGTTGGCTCGATGAAGACTAGATGATTGCTCCCCCATAGTCCACTATGGGTGAGCCACTCTTCGGCATATCTTCACAAGTCCATTGACACCACAATGGACGGCAAGCTCCAAGCACTTGATCTCTTCGTCATGCTCCACTTGAACTTGCACACGGCAATCTTGATGACGATCACCACTAATTGTCATCCACTCCATGGGTTGAGTGATATCTTCCTCTTGACCCAAGCCCATGAACACGTACCTAACCCCACATAGAACTCTCACATAGACCATGGGTTAGTACACGAAGCACAATGGACAATGCTTACCATACCATGGGATCACTTGATCCCTCTCGGTACATCTTCTACGCTTTGTGAGTTGATCAACTTGATTCACTCTTGACTTAGTCTTGATCAACCTTGAATCTTTCCAACTCTCTTCATTTGGATGATGTCTTGAAGGTAAACATGAATGATCACACAATCTTCTTCTTCAAGACATCCTTGCAATAAGCTCAACACTCACATGACCAATCTTTGGATAATTCCTTCATAGCACCTTGGTAAACTCATAAACTCCTTGAAACCAACACATGGACTTCAAGAAAAGCCTATGGAAAAATCCTTCAAATACAACTCAAGACAACCATTAGTCCATAGAGATTGTCATCAATTACCAAAACCAAACATGGGGGCACCGCATGTTCTTTCACCTCTGTGAAGGGCTTATCTTTTGTTTTTGCTTTATGACTTATGCAAGAGTCGCGGTGATCTTCACCTTTCCTTTTTACACTTTATCCTTTGGCAAGCACATTGTGTTGGAAAGATCCTGATATATATATCCAATTGGATGTAAGTTATCATGAACTATTATTGTTGACATTACCCTTGAGGTAAAAGGTTGAGAGGCAACACTATAAGCCCCTATCTTTCTCTGTGTCCGATTAAAACTCCAAACCCATAAGTATTGCGTGAGTGTTAGCAATTGTGAAAGACTAAATGATAGTTGAGTATGTGGACTTGCTGAAAAGCTCTTATATGGACTCTTTTTGATGTTATGATAAATTGCAATTGCTTCAATGACCGAGATCATAGTTTGTTAGCTTTCAATGAAGTTTCTGATTCATACTTGACATTGTGAATAGATTGTTACTTTAGCATAAGAAATCATATGTCTAAAACCTCAGATTGGTACCTGTGGGTTGCTAGTAGTGTTGATTACTCCTTGTAGTTGATGCTAGTTGGTTTATTCGGTGGAAGATCATATGTTCAGATCCTTTGTGCATATTAATATCCCTCTGATTATGAACATGAATATGATTTGTGAGTAGTTACGTTTGTTCCTGAGGACATGGAAGAAGTCTTGCTATAAGTAGTCATGTGAATTTGGTATTCGTTCGATATTTTGATGAGATGTATGTTGTCTTTCCTCTGGTGGTGTTATGTGAACGTCGACTACATGACACTTCACCATTATTTGGGCCTAGGGGAAGGCATTGGGAAGTAATAAGTAGATGATGGGTTGCTTGAGTGACAGAAGCTTAAACCCTAGTTGTTGCGTTGCTTCGTAAGGGGCTGATTTGGATCCACGTGTTTCATGCTATGGTTAGGTTTACCTTAGTTCTTCTTTCGTAGTTGTGGATGCTTGCGAGAGGGGTTAATCATAAGTGGGATGCTTGTCCAAGGAAGGGCAGTACCCAAGCACCGGTCCACTCACAGATCAAATTATCAAAGTAACGAACGCGAATCATATGAGCATGATGAAAACTAGCTTGACGATAATTCCCATGTGTCCTCGGGAGCGTTTTCCATTATATAAGAGTTTGTCCAGGCTTGTCCTTTGTTACAAAAAGGATTGGGCCACCTTGCTGCACCTTGTTTACTTTTGTTACTTGTTACCCGTTACGAATTACCTTATCACAAAACTATCTGTTACCGATAATTTCAGTGCTTGCAGAGAATACCTTATTGAAAACCGTTTATCATTTCCTTCTGCTCCTCGTTGGGTTCGACACTCTTACTTATCGAAAGGACTACGATAGATCCCCTATACTTGTGGGTCATCACAGATCCTTTATGCACAGTACTTGATTCCACCGCTACAGTCAAGGGTAATTAACCCACTGTAGCTAATGGGCCGAGCAGCCTGGTGTTGAGCTAAGCAACCGGGTTGCATATATGTAGAGTTACATCACCAATTCTTCTGATCACACCTTGAGCCAACACATCTATACCCTCGGGTGACGTGTTACACAGGAGGAACATGGCGACGACAGGGGCATGCAGGCTGTGCGGGTCACTCGACTCTTGGAGACATGCACTGCTGAACTGTCCGATGGCGCGTTGCACTTGGGCGCTTTCTTCGGAGGCCATTCTGGACCAGCTGAGTTCTCAACAACAAGAGTGCCCCAACTTGTGGTTATTTGCGATAATGGGAGCTTTAAAACCTAATGATTTTATAAGGTTCTCAGTATCACTATGGGCCATGTGGGGAGCAAGAAGGAAAGCATTCTATGAAGGCCTGTTTAAGTCGCCCCAAACGACGCATGGGTTTATCAACTCCTATATATCTGAGTTTCAGGTCATAGCCCCAACGAGAGCAAGATCAGGGGGTGGAACCCCGCACCACCCGGCCTGGATCGCTCCTCCTGAAGGATATGCAAAGCTGGACGTGGATGCGGCTATTGGACGCGGGAGCTGATATGGAGCTGTTGCGGCAATCTGCGGGGACCAAGATGGCAGTTTTCTCGGGGCTTCGACTCTTATCTTCAAACATATTAAAGATCATGCTACACTAGAAGCTTTGGCGGTAAGAGAAGACCTTGATCTTGCGGCAGATTTAAACATATCAAAGGTGCAGGCCGCTACAGATTGCGAGGGTGTGGCTTCTGAGATCGGCAGGAGGAGTACTGCGGCATACGGACCAGTGGTCAGGGAGATCGAGTTACAAGCTTCTTCTTTTATTTCTAGTAACGTAGTTCATCAGTCTAGGAGCTCAAATTTTGATGCTCACAACTTAGCAAAGCATGCTTTAACTCTGTGTGCTGGCCGCCATGTTTGATTAGGCCAGCGCGACGGCATTTTATTCGTCCCTATAAACATTGTGACGACGTAATAAAGTTTTGTGAGGTTGCCTAAAAAAATGTAAAGTTACATATATGAGTGTTTAGATAATGACGTTTTCCAAGATCGGAGACCGAGGTGCCTCTCCGGAAAGATAACATGAAAGGTGGTCTTGCATGCTTGCATGCACTTTCGTGAGTAGGCCCACATGCGCGCGGTGCGTTGGTCAGTTAAGCGGTCGTGGGCTAGCTCTCAAAAAAAATGTGATCGTGGCGTGACTCCTGGCAGACGTTTCACGTACCTGCTTTTGCGTTGGTTCTCTACGCTTTTGCGCTGACTCATCTTGATCGGTTGTTGTTTGGTTAACCGAGATGAAAACCGAACATACTGAGTTATGTTTGGTTAGTGGACCTAAAAACCGAATTTAACTGTGACAGCACAAAAAAACCAAAAAATCGGTTTCGGTTCATCGGTTTTTATGCCCATCCCTAGTAGCCACCTAGCCCCGCCATACAACCTGGCGGCTAATTAGCATGTGCGAATTAATATCTTAAGTTCCATAATTAACCTATCATTAGTTCACTAGTATACATCACAAGTAATTAATTAAGCATCTGACTTGCAATTTCTTCACGTGAGAGACTTTCCATGCACGTATACATGTTGCATTCTATGCATTAGCAACTTCTATACTCTTATACATAAACAACATATATAACATACTACATCCGTTTCAGAATATAAGGTGTATCAATTTTTGTACAAGTCAAATATTTGTATGTTTGACCAAGATTATGAATAAAATATCAACATCCACAATACCAAATACTAGATAAAATATGAAAATACTTTTCATGATGGACCAAATGATATAAATTTGGTATTGTAGATATTGATACATTTTTATAGAAATTTCATCAAACATGCACACGTTTGACTTTAAAAAACTAATACACCTTATATTTTGAAACAGCGGGAGTATTTATTAATTTGTTTATTTTCAAGAGAGAGAGGGGGACAATTGAACCCTTAATTGTAACTCACTTATGTGAAGTAACCATCATGCTAAACCACTTAATATTAGAATTATTTATGTAAATTACATGAGACATACTATTGAATACATTAGACTTCTAGAAATAAAGGCTTATCATACTACTGAATAATCGAGCACTATAATGAGATGGCTACATTTACTTCCAAAACTGCAAGGTTTGCACACATGAGGACCCCACGGGTGTCGAGACATACCTAGGTCGCCCGTGGAGAAACCACTCACACGTGATGTTCATGGAGACTTTCCTCAACAACATTGTCAATGCATGCCAGGGATGGGTGCCCTCGAGTTCAAAAACACAAGGCAAAAGACAAAATATAAAGGTTGGCAGAGTAAATAACTCTATATTCTTAAGCCTTCAAAGACAACTTCAATTATTCTTCCAAAGCTGTGGGGGCAAAAGCCACCCCCCCCCCCCCCAAAAAAAAAAAATTGACCTGCAAATAGTTCTGTGACTACTCCATGCATATGCAAGTCGTATTACATTATGTGTAATTGATCATCGGTATCAGGGAGATGCAGCAAGTTCGCCGACGGCTGCTCGTGGCAGCCTGCGTCTGCATCGGAGCGGCCACAATGGTGACGGTCGCCCTTTTCCTGAGGGCCCTCTGGCGCAACCGGAAGGTTTAGCCAGCGGATCGGGTCGACACCGCCGACATCGCCGCCAAGTACCTCAGCGGGTGGGTCGGAGTTGTCACAATGTTCTGTACGTTGTACATTATGCTCGGAAATCTCTTGTCTAGTTAGCGTAGCGTGAGGATTTAAACCCAGGATGGTGGCAATCTCCTGTCTGGTTAGCGTAGCGTGAGGAACTGAACCCAGGTTGGTGTGTCTCCAGGTGGGTATTGTAGGCCTGCCTGGTTAGCGTAGGGTGAGGATATCGAGATCTCAACCCAGGTGGGTGTGTGTCCAGGTGGGTATTGTAGGTGTGTAGTTAACTCTAGCGTAGGGTTGAGGATCTCGAGTTCTCAAGCGTGTGTCGGAAATGTACTTCGTGTGTTGTCGCGTCTATCAAACGCGTTTGTCGGAAATGTATTTAGTTGCAGTTCTTGTATATGTGGGTCCTAATGTGCATAGATCATTCCAGCGTAGGTCCCAACATGCATGCTTGAGCAGCTTTCTTTCTTTCACTGCCTCGGGCCTACGCAAAAACATGAGGGTTGACTGGATGTTTAGGCCCTGTTCGGAACAAAGGGTATTAGAACATAGGAATTTGAGAAACAATATGAATGGGAAAGGAGAAGTTGAGCAAAACTGAGGATCAAGAAACATAGAAAAGCTTGAGAAAAACGAGTTCGGGTCGCTGCATGA
This sequence comes from Triticum aestivum, assembly GCF_018294505.1. Lineage (NCBI taxonomy): Eukaryota > Viridiplantae > Streptophyta > Magnoliopsida > Poales > Poaceae > Triticum > Triticum aestivum. The sequence goes on from NC_057805.1 coordinate 503,377,748, forward strand.
AAAACAGAGGAGGCAGCTTATGCATGGATTGTTGCATGTGTAATTAATCATCGGTCGATCCCCATGGTATTCTTAGTTATTTAGTTGTTGCATGCAACCCCAAAAAACTTGCATGATTTAATTTCATTGTGCATGTGCGCGTTTGAGTTTGCCATTTTAGATTACGCCCACTGGTATCTCCATTTTAATTTCTTTTAGAAAATATGGGTGGTATTCCCGTCCCACCATGTTCTATTCATCAACCAAAATAACATGCCCAATTTCACAATGACTATGAAAACATGCGGTACTACGACTTCTCCTAGTGCAAGTATGATACGAGTATAATGCAGTGTCACCTTAAACAAAATATGACGTGGCATTGCAGAGAATATTGTAGTGTCATATTATGATGGAGTGCATCAAATAGAAAAGTTGATAAGAGATAGATCATATCCGCAACTTTGTGTTGTGATTCTACAAATAAAATGAAATAACATAATGATACTAATGTATGATACTATGCAATTGTAGTCATTAAAATAGTATCATGCGCCATGATACTATCACATGATAATGCATTGTGAGTGGCCTCATGGACCAAGACAGTAGACACATATACTAGCAAGAAAATAGTATGGCATAACAGTTACACATCAACCTCACTCCCTACAGGACTACTTTCCTTTGCAGAGATGAGCCACCTGGACAAGAGCAATTTATAAGAAGGGGCTTATAGTCCTTTTATGTGTCACTTTTGTCTATGTGAAAAAAAAAGGTATGGACAAATAAGAGGAGTGGGACTCATGCAAGAGCCCATCTCTACAAGTGTTCCAAAGCAAACGTAGTAAATATGGAGAAAAGTGAATCTTATAGCTAACCTCATTTGTACAAGTGATGATAAATGATAACTCTAAATAACAAGGCAACTCTTAGTAATCATGTAGCTACAATATTAGCCATTCTCTAAGATGATCGCAAGCTCCATTAATTTTAACTAGCATAAAGAAAGATAATACAGCCATTGTGCCCAGTTTATTGTAGGCATTGAATGCCCATCATCCTACCCCTGGCCTCTAATGGTGACCGTGCACTCTCTCGTCAGCAGCTTGTCCTCGTGCAGAACCAAGCACATCCATTACTGTCCCTCATGAAAAAGGTGGGGTTTTTTTTTTTGCGAGGAATCCTCTTACCAACGGAACCTTTTTAGTTTTTACATGGAGGGCGGACGGACACCAGCCGCAAGGGTTCGGGAAAGGGAATAGTTGACATGTGAGAGTTTATTGAGAGATTAACCTTGGGCAGCTGATAATTAGTTTCAAACCCAACGTGTTTGGTGTGTGGTGAGAATTCAAGAGAAAATTATATCTCATGTGAATTAATAGGAGGCAGCAGGGAAGAGATTCGAAATTAGCCTCCTTAATTCTATTTGCGCTTTCATCCTGGACTTTTTTGTCCCCTAATAAAACTGTGTCACGTATCCTTGAAACTCCCGTTCCCCTTAACTGCTCTGAATCAAACACGTTGTGAGGCTGCGTAACCCCCTCTTTTTAGACTGGGATGGAGTAATATTTCAGATCACGCCTGTGATATGGTACAACTGTAGCGAAAGACGATGGAGCCATAGATAGACGTTTATCAGCACGAGCTAGAGAAGCATCTGGGGCGTGTTTGGTTGCCCGCATGCAGCCCAATTAGGCCCACGCGGGATCTGCGCGGCCTGTTTGGTTGCTTGGGCTGCATGCGGTTTGAGGCCCGCACGGACCTTAAAGCAGCCTGCAACCTGGCCCGGCGGAAACTGCCGAATCGGCAGTTTCTCGTGAGCCTGGCTGGGCGCGGCCACGCGTGCGGGGCAGTTGCACGCCTCGGGCAGTGCGGGAGACGGAGGGGACGTCTCATAACTCGCCCCCACTCTCCTGTCACCGTCCAGGCGCACTGTTCCCACCGCTCCCTCCCTTCCTCACCGCCGCTCCCTCTCCTCTCCTCCGATGGCTCCGCCTCGCCCACCGCCACGCCGCCCTTTGACCCCCGTCGACCAGCGCATCGCCAGCATCCAAGAGCGCTGGCTGGCCGGGCTCCAGAACTCGGGCCGTGACCTGGCATCGGCGCTGCGAGCACCGTCCCCCATCTGCTGCCGGCCACCACGAGCGCCAGCCAACGCGGTGCCGGTCGCTCCTGCTCCGCCGCCGATTCCGGACCTCGTGGTCCTGGGCTCGGCGCCGGCGCCGTCGACGGAGCCGCCCCTTCTTGGGACCCCATTGGCCATGGGGGTTTTCTTGACCCCCGTCCAAGGGTTTGCTCCTGTCGGCGGGCCGTCCTCCTCAACCTCCGGCGTGGCTTTGAGCACGGGGCCGATGCCGCAGGCCGTCGCCAGGGCCGGCTTCTCCTCTGCTCCGCCACCTCTCTCCTTCCCGCCGGGGTTTTCACCCCGGCCTTGGTTCGCCGCGGCTGCGCGTGCTCCGGTGAGTCAAACCCCCTCAATGGTTGCTCATAGATGTAGATTAGGGGTTTATTTCTTAGGCATGTGCTAGTAGTTGGTGGATTCGAAAGGATTAGATAGGATTCTAGCAGATCCGATTGGATGCGATCCCAATCGAATCCAATCGGCTGATCTATTCGTTTTGTACAGTGTGTGTGGTAGGATAATTTTCTTGTGCTACTGCTAGTGTGTCCTATGATCTGTGTTCATGCTAGTAGCTGTGTTCATGCTAGAATCATGTTCATGTTGACTGATGAATGTTATACTGACGGCATGTTCATGTTGACTGATGAATGCTAGAATCATGTTGACTGATGGCATGTTCATGTTCAAACTAGGATCATGTTCATGTTTCATGTTGCTAACATACATGTTCAAGCTAGGGTTTGTGTTGAATGTTATACGTGCATGTAGTAGGACCATTTTAGGATGGTGCCAAATCTGCATGGCTGCACATGGGTGCTATTGGCACTTATTGTTGCTATTTTTAGATGTTTCCATGGTTAGGATAGTGCAGTGATCAGTGCCAGTTGCAGCAAAGCAGATGCCACTGATCAGTGGACTTGCCCAACAGCAAGTCGACTGGTCAGTGCCACTGATCAGTGGCATTTGCCCAACAACACAAGTGTCATAGGCAAATGCCACTTATCAATGGCACTTGCTGTTGGGCAAAATGCCACTTATCAATGGCACTTGCTATTGGGCAAGTCCACTGATCAGTGCCATTTGCCTAACAGCAAGTGTCATTGATAAGTGGCATTTGCTCAAAGAGTTTGTGCACTGACCGATGGCATTTGCTCTTGGGCAAATGTCTCTGATCAATGCCATTTTGCAAAGAGTTTGTGCACTAATACTTGTCATCTTACCTGACAAGATATTGAAGACTAACTGGGATGTGGCAGGACGAGGAGCTCAGGTGGTGGCCGGAGCTGAGCGCGCCGAGGATTTCATCCCCACGAACAGGTGGCTCAGGACGGTGGACCTGCCTGGCAGGATCGCCTTCATGAGCATGCCTCGTTCAAGGGGACGATCTCCGAGGCAGGGCCACGAGCAGGGGGGCAGGGAGCCGATGCGCTTCTACCAGCAGATCAAGGACAACGAGGACCTCGCCATGCTCGTCGTCCCTCCCAAGTTCGTGGAAGTGATGAACACCTGGCTGGTCATCAAGCGGCTCCCGCGCGTGGTCAGGCTGTCGGCGAACAACAGGTGCGTGTTCTGGGTGCAGGTCCAGAACTTCGAGGGGCACATGGTGCTTGGCCGGGGCTGGAACTTCTTCTGCCGCCGCCACCGGATCGTCCCCGGCGACCTCGTCGTTGTGCGCATCTCAGGACTCGAACTGAAAGTTCAGATCTACAACCACGACTCCTCGGTCATGTGCAGGTTTCGTTGCAGCAGGCACAATTGCGTTGGTAACATCGAGCAGGCTATGTAGTTAAGTTAAGTAAGGTGTTAGTGGAGAACGTTTATGGTGTGTGGCGAGACTTGTGCTGGGAACTTGTTCATATTTTGGCCAGGAGCAGCACCCTGGCATGGAGCAGGGAAGGAGGATGCCACTGCTGTTAATCTAGACTTATGCTATGTAGTTAAGTAGTTTGCTGTCATTTCCTTCTTTGTTGTGTTCGATTTCATTTGGTTGCCTGCTGTTGTGCTGATCATGTGATGGTAAGGCCACTACATTTGAATGAGGTGAGCAGAACACAAACGCTGTTTGCAACCAAACAGCTGAAGTTTGCATCTGTTCACACCCTAAACACAAAAACGGCAACCAAACAGCAGGGGGGTAAGTGCCTCTCCATGCGATGCAGGCAACCAAACAGGTTGCATCTGCTGCATTTCATCAACCAGGCTGGCTGGAGATGGATATGCAATGCAACTATTGTTGCAAACTGCAACCAAACACGGCCCTCGTGAATCTCATGTCCGGTGGGAAGCACTATATATTTTTGCTTCTTTCTCACGGAATTTTTTTGTTGTTGTCCCTCTGGCTCATTTCATTGAACATGTTCATATCGATCTCTGTGGTCAAATTAGAAAGCAGCATATTAAAGCGCAAGTGACAGCATCGTCTATGTAAGGGGATACAAGTAGAAAGTACACAGTGATTTAAGACAGTCTCAGAATAACAGGGCATTACTTAATCGCTTTATCATCAAACAATGTAACAGGAATCGACGGTCCCGCCATATGTTTTCTGACAGTCGCGTTTTATCTTGATCGCAAACTAAAAGCTAATACTATTACATCGTTCGATTCTCAAATGTCAAGCAAGTGATACAAGAATAATAAGTACCCTCTGGTTTCTGCTCGACCAGCATCACTGCGGTTAACCCAACAAACACTGGCGATTTTATCTGCCAGGATCCCTCTTTATTCGCTCGAAACAACAGTTGCCACACACACATGCTCACAAAATTGGATAGTCCAAGTCAAATCTTGGTGCTATATGGGTAAGTCGGTGCCAGATATCCCTTCGCCACCAGACAGAGGTTACAAACAGTGCTTCTTTAGGATAGGATTCACGTGCTCGATCAAAACTTACCTGTTAGCTTATTACTCTTGAGATTCGCCTCTAGCTTTAGCCCGCCTCTCAAGTTCTGCAATCTTCTTCTCAAGAAACACAACCCGATCGCTTAGCTCGGCATTAGACTGCTCTGACCCGTTGGCTGCGGTGGGTGAATCACCGTTATTTCCAGTGGGTGAATCACCGTTGTTTCCAGTGGGTGTATCAACTGCTGACACTGGCTTTGGTGCCTCGAAAAGGTTGAAGGTCGACACTTGCGCAGCTTCGGGCTGTGGTACAACCTCTGGAAGATTCAAGAAATACCTTACGGCTGTCTTCCGGAGAGCTGAGAGAAAATTTTGGAAGTAAGGTTTACGCATTAGAAACTAGGGAAGGAGACAAACAGAAGACATGGACATGTGCAAGGTTTCAAGCCTGGAGGACTTACCAAAACCATACCCAAGAGAGAACAAGTTTGCCGTTACCCAGTAACAGAAAATTGCCTGCAGAAGCAAAAAAAAGTATTAATGGCAGTGCAGAAGAAAAGAGAAGATATAGACAGTGAAAAGTGATGTTAATGCTGCAAACAGAGAAACTTAGCTATGTTAAGGTGGATAAAATATGGCATCAACAAAAGAAGATCGTTATTAGGTTAAGCATGAAACCACTGGCACCATGTATATTTATTTTTTGGGGATGGACGCCACATATTTCTTACGGAAGTGTGCAAGCAACGATTTGTCGCATATTTGAGTGTGGATAACAGCTCTAGCTTATTTTCTTAAAAAAGGATTTACATATATTTCAATCAATTGGTGTACAATGATCTTCAGCAGTTAGGTGGACAAAAACAGGTCCTCTTTTAGGGTACAAACTTAACTGTATCTGTCTAACTGAAGCACTATTAACACCTAAATGGCAGCTCCAGCTGAACCATGCAAAATAAATTTCTGCTCTAGCCCTCCCCTAAGAAATCAAGGGAGTAGCCCATACCCATGTTATTCCAAACTCCAGACCACACCATGAAAGCTTTGACAATGGTGCAAACAGGGCTTTAATACACACCAAATTGCCTTACATTTCAGGTAATATCAAGCCCATGTATGGATGAATAAGGCAACTAGGGAAGACTTATTGTGGTCGTGATCACATAGAAAAAGTTACTGAATGGACTTTCCAAGTTTATGGGGCTAATTTTGCCCAGTTTCAGAAGCTAATCTGAGGCAGTACCCAAAAAATGGTCATTATATACCATTGTTTTCCAACAAGCCCAGATTTAGTTATTCATTAGGAGAGGGCACTTAATCATGCCAATTTACCTGCACTCCCAGTATGTTCAAATTCCTTACATTCAAATTCCTTACAGATAACTTCTAGTTAGAATTTTATGGGTATGATTCATGAAATTAATAGTCCTGAGTATTTCATACCTTGGGAAAGTGCATTGTAAATGGTATAGTCATAAGAGCCAATATTCTAGAGAACTTCTTCATCGTTTGCAGCATAGGATTTCCCTCCATACCTTCTTGCATATTGAGCTGGAAAAACAAATATTTTCTTATCTATATAATAACATATAGGACATATATTGCATCGGCCAGGGTGCACACCTCCACCGTAGCCAAGAATGTCACTGATGTCAACACTGGGAGGATGTAAAGTTCATCAGGAGTTGTCAAATCAGTAAACCAATATGCTCCACCTCCTTTCAAAGAAGGGACTTTCTCCACCATGTTTTGTATCTACAGTTCATACACACGAACAAGGTGGAAGAACATTAAAAGAAGAAGATAAACGTTACTCTAAGATGGCAGTATTATAACTAGGTGTGGTTGTAGTTAGAATTTTTGACATTACAAGGAAGTGGTATGAACTTACAGCGAAGAAAAAGCTCATGAATATAGGCCCTTGGATGAATAAACCCTTTAACGGTGTCAATGGATTAACACCACGCCTGACGGCAGACATTCAAAAATTAAAACAATAGAAAAAAATTTGTATGGCTAAAAGAAGTAAAAGACCACATAAACAATAATAGAGGTTAATGCGGCAAAGTCAAATCAAATTATATAGAACATGAAAAGCATGATTACTGATTTGAGCAAAATAAATTAAAAAAGAGGCGCTTACTGAGCACGGATGATAGCAAGAACAATTTAACGGCCAACAAAGCAATTTCAAAACCTACAAGATTCTACAGAGCCCAAGGCATTTAAAGGAACACGGTCAAATTTGAATAACCACAGAGATGAACGTAATGTGATTAGTTGGCAAAATTGCACCAAAGAAAAGGATTTTTTAACACAGCAGGCAAAATAATTAACTTCCAGAATACAAAATATTCCCAAGGAAATAACTAAATAAGTAAACCATTGGAAGATGCATACTTTGTGAATAGCTCGCCCAATTTCCTTTTCCCCTCTAGCATCGATTGTGGATCCATTGACTGCGATAAATAAACATGAAGGTTATATCATTAGGAGTGTACAGTATAAATTGTTTTGAACTAAAATAGATTTTATGTTCCCTAGGAGTGTAAATTGTCTTGGACAAAATTGAACTTAGGTTCCTGCAAATGCATTCATGCAGTATCAGTATTATCCAGTACAAAAGAAAAATGTGTGTTGCATTATTTGTAAACATCATACCTTGATCAATTTATAACAGTCAACTTTGACAAATATGACTAAGAAGAAGAGCGAAGGATGATAATATCGTTGATTATATGTAGATCGTAAATATGATGGCACCTTACATATCTCCCAAACACTCCAAATAACAGAAAAGTATGGTTTGGTAAAGGGGAGGCAACAAATCAAAGTGACATGGAAAAAAGGCTACGTGTGTAGAATTGCAGCAAAAAGCTAGCAAAAATATGATCGCAGGATGTTGCTGTTAATACAATTATGGCGTCTATAACGAACGTGCTTATAGTAAGTTACCATATAAAATGCAACTTGAGCTGAAGGAAAAAAATCTACTTACATTACGCATTTCCATGTTGATTGCCTCAATTTCTGGCCTCATTGCCTGCATAGAGTAAGAGTTTGTAAGAGGAAATTCAAATAGGTACCTTGCAGTCACACGAAGAAGCACACCAGACATATAATGTGGACAGATTTAAATAAGAAAAGAACAGAACAAAAGGAACATCGTATAACTATCAGGCCTCTCAGTCTCAGAAACATTGAGTGACGTAGGATAGTCTCACATAACTTAGTGGAGGCATATCAAATTTCATCTGCATGATATGATGTTTCTTTCTATGTCCTCAACTACAAGCCTTCAGCCACAGTATGGCAATCAGAAGTGATGATAAAGATCAAAGTAGTTGGACAGGTTAACCGAAAAAAATATAACGCCAACTGTATCCCCTTTAATTAAGTACATGAAGCGTTTGGATTCTCATTCTACTCCTTCACATAACATAAAAAGGGGGGCAGTACACTTTTGTCCAATGCATGTGGCTATACAATTTCAATATATGAATCAAATTATGACATAAATGATTTAGACCCAAAGAATCGTTTCCATGTTGCTATTCAAGGCTAAAGAATTGCAGGCCACTGGAGCAAATGGAGACGATACATTCACATGATAACTCAAATGCAGTTTACATGTTAGCTGAAAGAAAACATATTTGGCACATGCAGCCATCAAATTCTCCCATCCCCACTCGACCTTGCATTATTATCTCTATCACCAAGCTTGAATCGAGACATCTAAAACATACTACATGTTAAATACACGAGCCTGCCTTCACTACAAATTGCACAGAAGTTTCAGTGTTCGCCGTTATCCAAGATTGAACTTGGTAAGTTTCTATAGAAGTTTGTCATAAAACGCATCAGCAAAAAGCAGAACGGACATACAATAAATAACAAACAATATAAGTAACTCAAATGAGCTCATTACATTCAACTTCATCGTGGACTTGAGCTGGTTCACAAGCAGCGGGATGGTCACCGTTCGGATCAAGATAGTCGTCACCGCAATAGAAGCCCACCTAAAAAATGACCAAAGTTCAGAACTTTATCGCAGTTTACTTGATCCAAAGTGGAACGGCATGGCCCCCAGGTGCTACGAGGCTTACCAGTTGAGCCCGGTGAACGAATGGACGGCGTCGATGGCGTACTGCAGTGCCGCGACGGGGGGGAACGAGTCTGCGGCGGCGGCGGCCACTTCGCCCGGGAAGGGCAACGGGAAGGCGGGCGCGACCGCGGCCGCAGCGTCGGAGAGGACGCCCGCCGCGACGTCCATCTGGCCGGCCGCGGGGTCGGTGAGGATCCCATCGATCTGCGGTCCGGGGGAGGAGGTGGAGAAGCTGCGGTGGGCCGCGAGGTGGGCGCCGAAGGGGAGGGGGACGGCCAGGCCCTGGGATCTCGCGCGCCGACGGAGGTCGCCGGAGAGGAAGTGCGGGGGGGCTTGCTGGGTGGGGAACCGGGGGGCGGTGGAGGAGGAGGAGGCGTTCTCGTGGTTGTCGTCGCGGTGGGAGGAGGGGACGAGGTGGGAGAGGGAGGGGTGGAGGCGGCGGGTGAGGTGGCGGGAGAGGCTGGTGGCGAGGCTCCTCCGCGCGGAGAAGGCCATGACAGCGGCGGCGGCGGCGCGGCGGCGGGCACAGCGAGATCGCGTGGGGATCGGGGGAGAAGAGAGGGTTAGCCCGCGACGAGGCGGATATTCCACTCGCGGTCGCGGTACGCTGCTGACATGTGGGCCCTACTCGCCAGTCCCCGTGCCGAGTGCCGACGTGCCTCGCGCTAGGTCCTCGAAGGCAGACCTGGCCAAACGGGCCGGCCCGGCATGGCACGGCCCAGCCTGGGTTAAACGGGCCAGGCACGGCACGGCCCGGCCAGGCACGCTAAGTACACGGGCCGTGCCGGGCCGGCACGCGTGCTGCCCTCCCAGGCCCAGGCACGGCACCCTCATTACACGGGCCGGCACGCGGCCCGTTTGGCACGCTACGCACGACTATGTCAGGAGGTACATCGAGGCACGGCTGCTCGCTTCGTTCAAAAAAAAAGGGCATGGCTGCTCGCCTGCTCCTCACGGGCGCGTTGCGCCTTGCACGCACGCACGCACGTCTCCAAATTAAATATTACAGTACACGCCATGCAGCCAGCCATGCCCCATGCACATGCACGCAGACGCAGCAGGCAGCACGCAGGAGCAGACAAGCAGGACACTTATCTCGTCGTGACGTGCTGCCGCGACTGGGCACTGGCGACTCGCTCGCGCGTATGCGCACGCAACGCGACAACGGTTGTCTCGTCGCTACTGGCTCGTGTTAATCGTGCCGTGCCGGGCCAGCACGCGTGCCTGGCTAGGCAGCCCAGGCACGGCCCTAGCCATGCCACGCGCCAGGCACGGCCCATTAAACCACGTGCCGGGCCGGCCCGTCACGGGCCAAGTACGCGGGCTACCGGGCCGGCACGCTAAGGCCGGCCCATTTGGCCCGGTTTGCTCGAAGCTATGGTAAGACTCTGCGTGACTGCGCGCGTGAGTTCACCGCGACCGACGTCCCAAATCCCACGGCCCGGCCTGGTAGAGGGAGTTCTGGCCATTGGAGAGGAAGTAAAATGCAGTGTATACGCTTACTTTGGTTATTGTATTCAAAAATACGGTTAATATGGTTATTATATACGTATTGAAATGATTATACGGTCATTGCCGGATCGTTAACTCCGTATTCCATCTATTTGATCGGTTAGCGGGGCAAGGATTGACTGACGCCCTAGGCGAGAAACTTTAGAAACTAAGGGTAATAACACCCCCTCCCCCCCTCCCCCCAAAATATCCAGTTTTAAGGCATATAAAAGTCGAAGTTATGTGCGAAAATGCTATTCTGAGCTCGAGCTCAGATGCTCATGTTATCTCGTCCGATGCCTGGCGCTGAGATTCGGATCCACAGAGGTATTTTACAATGTATTCTGAGTAGTAGCATATGCTTTCGCACAGAATAGGGCCCACCCACGTGTCGTATTTATCTGGGGCGGCTGCTACAAATCATCCGACTTATTTCCCCATGAAATAAGTCAGGTTTCCAGCCGTCCGATCAAAAGCCCTCGTATGTTGGATCGGTCAACGTAGACCGCGTCGCTCTCACGCAATAGCACGCCGCGCGTGGCCTCGTCTTCCTCGCGTCGCTGCCAAATCAAAAAAAATCCCCACGCACACGGGATCCCTGAGATAGGCGTGGTGAGCTCCGGCGAGCGGCCCTGAACAAGCTCGTAGTCGCAGCCGCCATGCCGCGCTCGTTCGCAGCACCAGGCTCGGCCCAGCGTCATTCCTCGCCTTGCAAACGCATTACCGCCGCCGGTCATGGCAACACCGTAGACTCCAGGCGTGGCAGCAGCGCTTCACTGCAATGGGCTCCCCCCAAGAGGCGCTGGCGACGCTGCACCAAGCCCCATTGCAGCTCCGCCGGCTGTCCCAAGCAGCTGTTGGGAATCGTAGCAGAAATTTAAAATTTTCTACGCATCACCAAGATCCATCTATGGAGTTTACTAGCAACGAGAGGGAAGGAGTGCATCTACATACCCTTGTAGATCGTGAGCGGAAGCGTTCAAGTGAACGGGGTTGATGGAGTCGTACTCGTCGTGATCCAAATCACCGATGACCGAGCGCCGAACGGACGACACCTCCGCGTTCAACACACGTACGGAGCAGCGACGTCTCCTCCTTCTTGATCCAGCAAGGGGGAAGGAGAGGTTGATGGAGATCCAGCAGCACGACGGCGTGGTGGTGGAAGTAGCGGGATTCCGACAGGGCTTCGCCGAGCGCTGCGGGAGGAGGGAGATGTATCACGGGAGGGAGAGGGAGGCGCCAGGGGCAGTGGTGCGGCTGCCCTCCCTCCCCCCTCCTATATATAGGCCTCCTGGGGGGGCGCCGGCCCTGGGAGATGCAATCTCCAAGGGGGGCGGCTGCCAAGGGGGGGTGGCTTCCCCCCCAAGCCAAGTGGGGCGCCCCCCACCCCTAGGGTTTCCAACCCTATGCGCAGGGGGAGGCCCAAGGGGGGGCGCACCAGCCCACCAGGGGCTGGTTTCCCTCCCACTTCAGCCCATGGGGCCCTCCGGGATAGGTGGCCCCACCCGGTGGACCCCCGGGACCCTTCCGGTGGTCCCGGTACAATACCGGTAACCCCCGAAACTTTCCCGGTGGCCGAAACTGGACTTCCTATATATAATTCTTCACCTCCGGACCATTCCGGAACTCCTCGTGACGTCCGAGATCTCATCCGGGACTCCGAACAACTTTCGGATTACCGCATACTAATATCTCTACAACCCTAGCGTCACCGAACCTTAAGTGTGTAGACCATACGGGTTCGGGAGACATGCAGACATGACCGAGACGACTCTCCGGTCAATAACCAACATCGGGATCTGGATACCCATGTTGGCTCCCACATGTTCCTCGATGATCTCATCAGATGAACCACGATGTCGAGGATTCAATCAATCCCGTATACAATTCCGTTTGTCAATCGGTACGCTACTTGCCCGAGATTCGATCGTCGGTATCCCAATACCTCGTTCAATCTCGTTACCGGCAAGTCACTTTACTCGTACCGTAATGCATGATCCCGTGACCAACCACTTGGTCACTTTGAGCTCATTATGATGATGCATTACCGAGTGGGCCCAGAGATACCTCTCCGTCATACGGAGTGACAAATCCCAGTCTCGATCCGTGTCAACCCAACAGACACTTTCAGAGATACCTGTAGTGTACCTTTATAGTCACCCAGTTACGTTGTGACGTTTGGTACACCCAAAGCACTCCTACGGCATCCGGGAGTTACACGATCTCATGGTCTAAGGAAATGATACTTGACATTGGAAAAGCTCTACCAAACGAACTACACGATCTTTGTGCTATGCTTAGGATTGGGTCTTGTCCATCACATCATTATCCTAATGATGTGATCCCGTTATCAATGACATCCAATGTCCATAGTCAGGAAACCATGACTATCTGTTGATCAACGAGCTAGTCAACTAGAGGCTCACTAGGGACATGTTGTGGTCTATGTATTCACACATGTATTACGATTTCCGGATAACACAATTATAGCATGAACAATAGACAATTATCATGAACAAGGAAATATAATAATACCCATTTTATTATTGCCTCTAGGGCATATTTCCAACAGCAGCTCCATTGCAGCTCCGCCGCCTGTGTCAAGCAGCTCCATTGCAGCTCCGCCGCCTGCGCCAGCAGCTCCGTCGTCGGCGTCGAGCGCTCCATTGCAGCTCCGTCGCCTGCGCCGCGCAGCTCCATTGCAGCTCCGTCGTCGGCGTCGAGCGCTCCATTGCAGCTCCGTCGCCTGCGCCGCGCAGCTCCATTGCAGCTCCGTCGTCGGCGTCGAGCGCTCCATTGTAGCTCCGTCACCTGCGCCGAGCAGCTCCATTGCAGCTGCGCCACCCGCACCGAGCAGCTCCATTGCAGCTCCGCCGTCGGCGTCGAGCGCTCCATTGCAGCTTCGTCGCCTGCGCCGAGCAGCTCCCCCCGCTGTCGCTCGAGTACTGCAACGGCACACGAGGTTACATTGCATCACGGACGAGGTTGCAACGCATCGTGATGGCCGTGGACAAGTTGTTGTGTCGCATACTGGCGGCCGTCGACGCGTTCGTGCGTTGCAGCACCAGCGTTCGTCGACGAGCGCCGTTTCTTATCGCCGGCAGCACCTCCCGGTTCCCCCGCTGTTGTGGTGGTGCTCACCATGGCTCCCCTCCATGGGCGCTGCTTTGCAGCTATGCCGCCTCCAACTATGCAACGGAGGAGCTCCGGCTGTTGGTGCCGACAGGCGACGTCAAAGCTCTTCCATCTTCCTAGCTGTTGTGGTGGTGCTCGGCTGCTCGGCATGGCTAATCTCTTGGCGATGGGATGTATGAGGAAGAAAGAAGAAGAAATGAGTGGAGGAGCTGCGTTAGAGATAAGATAAGGTTGGAGCGAAGCGGTGGGCAGCCGCAGCCTGACGTGGCACGTGGCACGTAGAGAAGGAGGCTTACAAAGAGAAAGATAAGTCGGATGATTATTAACGTTTTCCTTTATCTGGACGGCGTCACCCCCATTAGGCGGCTTAGATGTACACCCACCGGACTGAGCCACGCCTCAACCGTTACAGAACAAACGGTAGCCTCCACCCACCGATTTTTTTTACTCATATAATGCATCCGCCGCAGACAGCCTTGCTGTGGAAGATTCCCATCTTGGCCTTCACGTCGATCCTCACTATCCCCACAGGCAACCTCAGATTTCTTGCCATTCTCTCTGATACTGGTGCTGAAAAATCCGAAAAATAATATCTGTCAGGATGAAAATATTTTTTCCAGACTCACTAACATGCAACAATTTTGTTTGGCTCGAAACAAAAGAGTACACACCTGGTGCTCTATGCTCTGCTCCAGTTCTTTGACCCTCTGTGCCTGGTACTCCCTCCGTTCTGAATTACTTGTCGCATGTATAGATGTATCTAGATGTATTTTAGTTCTAGATACATCCATTTCAACGACGAGTAATTTAGAACGGAGGGAGTACATGCAAACGCATTAGCCCCCTCACTACTTCAACATACAACCAAGGCTACCCTTCAGTACACTAACAACAAATTCCAAAATATCTACTACTATGTTTGCTACATTGAAATTTGAATGCACAAGGCGCTGCCTTAATTTTCTTTCTACCTTGCACCAAATTCTCATAGCGCCCTTGCACCTGTGTTGAGCTCCCCCCGACTTCAGACACTGCCATGATTCGGTATGGCTTCAAAACTTGATAATTAAATCCGCTCCTTTTCGAAAAAAATAATACTCCCTCCGTTTCCAAATAATTGTCTTTCTAGATATTTCAACAAGTGACTATATACGGAGCAAAATGAGTGAATCTACACTCTAAAACATGTCTACATACATCCGTATGTTGTAGTCCATTTGAGATGGCTAGAAAGACAAATATTTCGAAACGGAGGGAGTAATAATTAAATCTGCTGGAGAGGAATTACATTTTTGCATATCTTTTCTATGAGAGCTCACCAGTTCTCCCCTCAAAAGTGTATCCATCGTTGTTGTCATGCCGATATAGTGTGCCAGTACTGACAGGCACCTCTTCTTCAGATGCGTATATGCCATCTACTCCTTCCGTTCGGAATTACTTGTCTCAGAAATGGATGTATCTAGAACATCAATCACAGCAAAGGATGAACTAACTGAATCCGAAACCCATGGTTTGGTTTTAACACTTCATTGCATGCAGCCAAATAAGCACGCCTACTTTTTTTTTTTGACCGAAGTCAGCAGGAGCTCTGCTATTGCATTAAGGAGAGGGAAAATTGTACATCGGCTATTGCCAGCTTATAGAGTAGCCAAGTGGCTTGAAAAAAGCAGAAGAAAAAACTACAGGCTCATGAGTAAGCCTACTACTAAGACAAAGGGGACTACTCCCGCGCCTCCTGAAGGAGGCGGAGCTCAGCTTCCGCAAGATGGCAAACCTCTCGAGCAGAGAGGCTAGAATTCTGAAACACCCTGCGGTTTCTCTCTTTCCATAAGCACGCCTACTCACCAGCATCCCTCTGCGCTGCAATTTTCGGATCTCCTCCACTTCATTAGCTGCAGCATTTAAGCCATCATTTGCAGACCTGCGTTGGCAATTCCTCAAGATTTTCCATCCCGAACTCTTAAGGAGAAATCACCTACACAAATTCAGAAAGGAATTGGTCAACTTACGGTGTGGTGTGGAGTACGATCCCCATTGTCCTCACCACTAGCCTCGTTCCCATCATCACAACTGTTGTCATCACTTCCAGAGCTTTCAGTCAGACAAATTGTTTGAACAATATTTGACAACTTAACTCCCTTCCGCTGCTTATGCCCTGCCCTGCTTGATTTCTTAGTCTATCGTCTCTTCTGGCGGACGGACCGCCGCCCTGCGAAACCAAAAAAAATCCCCCCCTCAGTCGCACATAATCTCGTGTCTATACGTTTTACACATCTGTTTAAACACCATTACCTGTACTCACTCCTTCCAAGGACATGCCACTCCGACAGTAGAAAAAATCATCTAAGCTTTTCTGAACCACTACATCTTCACAATGAAAAAATCGTCACATACACATACACAAGTAGTACTACTTTATTCTTATGTAAACACCAACACAAAAAAATATGTTTTCAACCCTTAGTACCTGATGATCGCCGTTCCCCTGTCCTTGTCCTCCCTGCATCATCACCCACACCACGTGCACACACCTTCTTGATCTGCTCGTCAGTAGCTGCACGAAAGACACACATGAATGAGACACCGCAAGCATGTTCACCTACTTTTCACGGACCATTCACTTATTAGGTGTTACAAAAGTACTCACCGTTCTGGTCATAAAGCTTCTGGTACATACGTGCAACATGATTATCAGTTGCCACTTGGTCCCTCGCGTTCTGCTCCATCTTCTCTTGACATTTCCTTGCAAGTTCTTCATCTTTTGCATGTTGCTCTTTTGCTTCCTTTTCTGCATCTTCCTCACACTTCCTTGCCACTTCTGCATCTTTAGCTTCCTGCTCCCTCAGCCTCCTGTCAATGTCAACCATCCTTTCATGAGCATCGTCAGACCATTCTTCAAATTCGGACTCTCCACGGCTGTCATTGTCCACCACATACACCACTACTTCTGACGCAACTGCTTCACAAGGTCTCATGTGTAAGTATAAAGTTGGGTCATCTATTTTGGAACGGAGGGAGTATATGCTTGTTCGATGGCCAATGGAGTGTCTCGCCAAAGTTCAGGGACAACGAGTGGTTATGAGTATCCCTATGCTCCGCAATATACCACCCATTATCCTCTGCTCGCAGCAACCTTATCAGGGCGGGACATTCACAACGACGACAGGATCTCGTATTCTCAACACGAGCCTTCCCCTGAAAAAAATAACACAGCCATTTAATAATTTCAGTGCGCTTATGCTTTACTAGCAGCATTATGTACTAAAACTTAACGTCGAAACCAGGATATACTAACCGAGCAGCCGCATATTGTTCTCTCTACATTTAGCCGGCTCTTGCCATGTCGAATACCAAAGCCTTTCTCCCATGAATATAAATTGTACAAGTCATAACCCCTCCAACTGAGTCAAATGTCGTGCCGATAGTGGGAGTGACCACATGGTCTCTTGGATTCTCAGCATAGTTCCGAACAGCCTTCTCAAATGCACTGACACGGTTTGGGCAAGGCAGGCGGCTAGGTGCAACTGCTCCGATCAGCAACCTGCAAATTAGATAGGACATACTTACATACAATTCAGTCACCAAGTACCTAGTTCAACCTACACAGCAGAAAAACACAGAGCAACAACTTGGGAAATAACTCTAATTTCATACAGACCTTCATTAAAGCTAAACCGCCAAGTGCCAATCAAATAAACAGGGCAAAGATCAGCTATGCTATCTACAGTGCTATCCTTTCAGCCGAGCCTCCTACTACTCGTATACATTCGGTTCTAACACCCATTCAAATTCATTTGGTACAAGATATTCTACCATTCTTGGTAATAATTGAAAAAACATCTAGTTGCAGTTGCTGAGGCACAGCTGCAATGCACGAAACTCTTATTCCAGCCTGGAGCTCGTGGGTTCATCTTCCCGGTTGAAAGCTCAGAGATTGGTGGAGATGTGTCTCTCCTCTCCGCCCCTGCTTCACTCACCATCATCATCTGTGCCTCCCCTGTGTCAAGCGGCTGATCCTCCGCCCCCAACTGCTTTGCTGCTATTTCCTCCAACGGAAACTGTGGCTGAACGACTATACCGGCGGCCGATGCCTCCGCCCGCACCGGTGCCGGAACCGAACTCTCCCCCACCTCCTCAAGAAAAGTGGATCTGTGCCAGTGAAGAGCAAATCCGGTCATAATTCATCCATTGAACTCTCAAATCCATAGGATAAACTTTGATGCAAGGTCAATGGAATACATACCCGTGGATAGGCTGTATTTCCCGGATGGATTATTCCTCTTAATGAATGAAAAACAGCATCTGGCTGTATTTCGTCAAAAAAAAAAAAGGAACTCCGTTCTGGTCGCCGTCGGAACTCCGAAAGGCATTTCCTATTTAGCGCTGCAGGCGCCCGTTATAGGCAAATTTACAAACGGGCGCCTGCAGCACACCGCGCTGGGCCGGCCCATTACAGTGTAGTCTCATCGTACGCAAAAATTCGTTTGCTCACTGAGAATCGAACCAGAGACCTCGCTGTAACAGAATGTTCGCACAACCACCGCGCCAGAGGGTAGGATCTGATAAACTTCAACTCTTTACACCTTTCATTCCTTGCCTCCCTCTTTTTTTTTCTTTTTCTCGTTTTCCTTTTTTTTTCATTTTTGTTTTCTGTTTTTTCTTTCTTCTTCTTCCTGGTTTATTCCCTCATCAATTTTTTTCGTTTCTCTCTTTTCTTAAATGCGTGAACGTTTTTCAAATAGACGGTGTTGTTGTTTTCAAAATCAATGAACTTTTTTCTATTTTTTAGTGAACTATTTTAACAAATGATTGTTTTATTTTTCAAATTCGATGAACTTTTTTTCAATTTTGATGACCTTTTTTCAAATTCAAAGAACTATTTTCAAATTCGATGAACTTTTCTCAAACCCGATGATTCGATGAACTTTATGATGAACTCTTTTTTAAATCCTATGAACTTTTTCGAAAAGTCAATGAACTTTTTTTAAATTTGGTGAACTTTTTCCAAATCCAGTGAACTTTTTTTTCAAATTCGTGAACTTTTTTTAAACTTGATGAAGAATTTTCAAATCTGATGAACTTTTTTGGAAAGTTGATGAACTTTTTTTAATTTGGTGAACTTTTTCGAAATCCAGTGAACTTTTTTTTAAATTCGTTGAACTCTTTTGAAGAATTTTCAAATCCGATGAACTCTATTTCAAATCCGATGAACTTTTTTAAAATTATATGAACTTTTTTTCAAATTCGATGAACTTTTTTCAAATCTGTTAACTTTTTTGAAACTCATGGTCGTTTTCATTGTTGTGAATTTTTTTTACAAAATTTGTGCACTTTTTTCCATTTCATGAACTTTTGTTTTTGAATTCGTGAACTTATTTGAATACATGAACCTTTTTTACATTGGCCAACTTTTTTATGCATGTTATTCAACTGTCCAATTTTTTTTCCATACATTCATGTTTTTCATTAATGTTTTCAAATAATTCAAAAAACTAAGCGAGATAAGTAGCGCTGCTACGGTGGTTCTTAAATTAAGTCGCGCTGAAGTGAATCACAAGCAACCATTAGGTGTATTGGTTGGATAAACTCGAACACGACTGTGAGGTCGCCAGTTTGATTCAAAGAGAATCACCTTTTTTAGATGTCTTTTAGCGTGGATTGTGAGCAATTTTTTTAGCGAGCTTTTTACGGTCGCCGGCCCAGCATCGGACGCTGCAGGCGCCAGGAGCGCGAACGGGCGCCTGCAGCGCCGTATAGGAGCTCCCCTCCGAAACCTAGGTCAACTGTGTCTAGCCGAACGAACCAGACCACGCACTTAATTGCGTCATGGGCCCATTGCACCGGAAAGCTCACTTTCTGTGCTACGGAGCAGACGGAAATCAATTTCTGATCCACGGCCCAAATCGTCACCGCCAAACGGACGTGCACGCGGCCGTCAAAATAAGGCCCACCACCGACGCCTGCCGCGTACGTATTTCGGCACAGTCCACATTTACTAGCACTCCCAGTCCACCAGAATAAAGAAATGGCACTGATCACAACGCTACAATCGACGCCCTGGATAGCAAGCTCATTTGAGCCCGCGCATATGTGACATAACTAACAAAAACCAAACACAATGTTCAATGGCGGTATTTATTCAATGACGGTTTAACTAATAAAGTAAGACATACTAGTAGAGTGTCCGTGCGTTGCTACGGGATTATGGAAATAATACCATCTTGTAATCTTCAAAATTATGTCCATGAAGATATTATAACCTAATAAAAGGAAGGATGAAAATACCATATTGCAATGTTCAATATCTTTTTTCATTTGTCAGTGAGGTATAACCAAAATAATCATTATGTACATGCAAGATAGTAAAAAAACTTCTACTTCTCAGGAGCTTGCATGCTTTGAGCCTTGAAGAATACTTTTGTTCTTCTACTTCACTGCATGAAATGTATTTAGTATATTAGCATATAAGCATGCTTTGAGCCTTGAAGAATACTTTTGTTCTTCTACTTCACTGCATGAAATATATTTAGTATATTAGCATATAAGCATGCTTTGCACCTGTAGTTTTGATCTACCCACATGTTCTATTGTCTGGAGAATGGTATATGGCTATATAGACTCCACTGGAGAGAATACATTACGCAATTCCCCTGTGTCAATGTTAAATAATCATGTAAAAGGAAAGAGAATAAAAGTAAAAGTGAGTCTAATGATAGAAATGAGTAAGAAAATGAAAAGTTGAAAATAAAGGATCTTAGGGCATCTCCAATGCTGTCCGCTAAAACGGACAAACTATTGCGTGGTCATATTTATGTATTTGTAGCATGGAGGTGGACGAATACGGAATATCAATATAAATATGGATCAACATGATGAAAGCATATCACGGGAATAGTCACTGTTGCAGCTCTTGTTCTCTTGTTTCATCTTTCTGCATTTTTATTAGCCTTTGAATACATCAGTGTTTGCAGATAAACCTTTTTTTTTGTGTGATCGGCGGCTACATTAATATTTTATCAAGAGATGTCTACCTAGATTTGCTTGCTGAACCATTGCTTGATGCCCACTATTCAATAAAAAGACTGAATTATCCACTTCAAATTAATCTTTCAAATTGAGTAGGAAGTAGAGATAGTATATATATACTCTATATCTCAGGGAATGTAAGAGAAGCAC
Organism: Triticum aestivum; assembly: GCF_018294505.1. Taxonomy (NCBI): domain Eukaryota; kingdom Viridiplantae; phylum Streptophyta; class Magnoliopsida; order Poales; family Poaceae; genus Triticum; species Triticum aestivum. Next base: position 503,398,600 of record NC_057805.1, read on the forward strand.
TTGCGTGACAATGAAGGAAGACTTGCTAGTTTTTGTAAAACCTTTTCAACCCCGACATCACTATTATATGTTTTTATTTCTTTAGGGACCGAATCAAGCACCCAGAGTTATTCTGCATAAGGGAAATAAATAACACAGTGATACAGGTTCTTCTTGTCGTAACCCAATAAGGTGTAGTAAACATAAATATGACCAACCAGAATAATAAGGGGATAAAAAGGATGCCAAGAAATTAACCATCAAGCATAAGAAGCAATATATTATCAGTCTGACAAAGTAATCACTATATATTCTACGAAAATATTTTTTTAAATAGGGATTTCCACCGGTTTAGAAATCAAGACGAAAATGTTTGCGAATCTAAGAAATTTGGATTGGACAACACCACGCACTCAATCTCAGTTAGCCCCCTCACAATCTTTCTGGTCACTTTCTAATAGTTTTTTCTTTAAAACCTAGTGACTGGTATATCCTTGTGCACGCTTGCGCTGGACTCACGCATGACTTACAAAAGGTGGCCCAGCTCAAACGTCACACGTCAAGGAGATAAGGCTAATCAGAAACTCCCTCAAATACGTAGTTCTAGTCCACTCGATTACGTTGACACCGTCACTCTCTGTTAGCCCCCCTCACCCGTCACTACCTCTCCGCCGCCCCTCATATTTCTCCCCACCATTGCCCATTCTCCTTTGGTTGCCAGCTCCCTCTCCACCTGGTCAGGCTGCCCCCTCCCCTTTCGTCCCCATCACCGGCACGCGGTTCCTAGCCCTTGCTCTTCGCCACCTTCTCATAGAATCCGGTCGCTGGGGAGGCACGGCTAGGGTGGCTCGATAGAGAACACAAGCTTTTGCGGAAAACTGCACAAGCATAGGTCAATGCCAAAAGAAATGATCACCTCTTACAAGTCTCTGTAACTCACTAAAAAATCTACGAAATATCATTTTTTTTTCCAAAATTCTCAATCTGAACGCAATAGCATTATAGCAGACATGATTAAGCTCATCTAAGCTTTCTGAAACTGTAGAAAGGAGAAGCATAGTCAGAAATCCAGGCAGGCAAGTACATATTTATACTTTAGTAGTAAACCCCGGCTAGAAAAGCGAGATGATAAATGCATCAACCGCAACAGAATTTCTTATTCACACTTCTCTATCTTCGATTATAAAAGAGAATGTATTGCCAACATGGGGTGGAGTACCTGGTGAAAAAGACCTATGTGATGCTCCTGTATGAGATTCTTCGGCACTATACTACAAAAGACTAATCATAAAATAGTATATGCAAATAAAAACAAACAAAACTATGCACATCATATTCATACTTCTGAACCATAATAATTGTCAGTTTGGTTGGTTCAGAGGCTCCCTCGACCACATGAAAAAAAAATCGGACGGTTTGTGTGCTTCAAACAATTGGCAGAGATTATGCTTGTCAAGGAAAATGAAAAAAGCGGTGGTCACGGTGGCTGAACAGAGTCGAGGAAGATGGCCGAATTCGACCATAGTTGTAGCCGAAAGAGGAACTGACTATGGGATCTCCTTCAATGTGTCAGTGAGGTATTTTAAACTACAAAAATAGGAAGAAGTAAAGCCAAATGTTGCAACTGTAAGTCGTAAAGTTTGTCGAAGAATAGTTAAAAGTAGACAACTCAAATACTGAAACTATATATCTAGTTAGCTTGAAACTGAAAACATTGTATCATCCATGAGCGACATCATGAAAAATATGTAAAGGGATGACTTGCATATGTGTACCATACAAAATCATGAATAATAAACTATTGAAGGCAAAATCAATCATTAGGCCTGAATATATACCATCCAATTAAATGATACCGTTATTTATCAAGGGTATAACATATCGGGCATGAGCTGCAGTCCTTTTTACCTCATATGTACAGGGGCATGTACATCATCCAAGTTGATTTATATCTCCTGTGCCGGCCATTCGTCATAGTCAAGCTCCTGCGGTGGGCGGCGGCGAACATAGAAGGGGTTGGCCATGGAGCGGAGGAGAGGAAGCCGGAGCAGTGGAGGTGGATGAGGGGATGGACGCGGCTGACGGTGATCTTGCAACGGCCGCCGCCGACGACATGGGATCGTGCCGGTGGCCAGCTGCTGGGCAGCGGCGCACACGCGAACCCGAAGCCGCGAGAGCTCTGGTGCGGGGTGCGGGGTAGGGGTCGGGACGTGTGGTATCGATTGGTTTTTGGAAGTGGATCACTGTTTTCCAGGATCATGCGATTTTATATAAATTCAGCCACCGTCATTTGGGGGCGCGCAATTTGAGCTTTGAGCGGTCGAGGAAGTTGCCGAAGCGAGTTGCAATTTTCGTCGGCCCTCAGAGTGGTCCCCTCGTTGTTAGGAAAGGCAGGGATGGATGCGTTAGGAAAGTTAGGGTTTGAAATTGATTGCTATGAAACAAGATCTTATTGTTTGGTAACATGCTATTGAAGGAAATATGCCTAGAGGCAATAATAAAGTTGTTATTTATATCATGATAAATGTTTATTATTCATGCTAGAATTGTATTAACCAGAAACTTAGTACATGTGTGAATACATAGACAAACATAGTGTCCCTAGTATGCCTCTACTTGACTAGCTCGTTAATCAAAGATGGTTAAGTTTCCTAGCCATAGACATGTGCTCTCATTTGATGAACGAGATCACATCATTAGAGAATGATGTGGTTGACAAGACCCATCCGTTAGCTTAGCATTATGATTGTTTAGTTTTATTGCTATTGCTTTCTTCATGACTTCTACATGTTCCTCAGACTATAAGATTATGCAACTCCCGAATACCGAAGGAACACCTTGTGTGCTACCAAACGTCACAACGTAACTGGGTGATTATAAAGATGCTCTACAGGTGTCTCCGAAGGTGTTTGTTGGGTTGGCATAGATCAAGATTAGGATTTGTCACTCTGTGTATCGGAGAGGTATCTCTGGGCCCTCTCGGTAATGCACATCACTATAAGCCTTGCAAGCAATGTGACTAATGAGTTAGTTGCGGGATGATGCATTACGGAATGAGTAAAGAGACTTGCCGGTAATGAGATTGAACTAGGTATGAGGATACCGACGATCGAATCTCGGGCAAGTAACATGCCGAAGACAAAGGGAACAACGTATGTTGTTATGCGGTTTGACCGATAAAGATATTCGTACAATATGTAGGAGCCAATATGAGCATCTAGGTTCCGCTATTGGTTATTGACCGGAGATGTGTCTCGGTCATGTCTACATAGTTCTCGAATCCGTAGGGTCCGCACGCTTAACGTTCGATGACGGTTTGTATTACGAGTTATGTGATTTGATGACCGAAGTTTGTTCGGATTCCAGGATGAGATCACGGGCATGACGAGGAGTCTCGAAATGGTCGAGACATAAAGAATGATATATTTGACGATGTTATTCGGACACCGGATGAGTTCCAAGAGGTACCAGGTAACTATCGGAGTGCCGGAGGGTTATCGGAACCCCCCCGGGGGAACTAATGGGCCAACATGGGCCTTAGTGGAGAGAGAGGAGGGCCGCAAGGGGCTGGCCGCGCCCCCCCTCCTGACAGTCCGAATTGGACTAGGGGAAGGGGGTGGCGCCCCCTTTTCCTATTCCTTCTCCCTCTCCCTTCCTTCTTCCCCCTTCCACCAAGTGGAATCCTACTAGGACTCCTCTCTTTAGTACAAGAAAACTGTTAATCCATGATGGATTTCTGATGACGTTCCCAGAAACTGTCATGATCGATGACGGATTTCTCTGCTTCGTCACGGAAGCCGTCATAAATGGAGGAGACTGGAACAAGCCGAACAATAAGGGCGCCCTTATGATGGACCGTCACAGATTCCATCATGAATCGACTAGCTGTATACCATGAAGACCGTCACGGATGGATCGTGCCGAGATGTCATGCGTGCCCGACCCACACATATTAGGCTTAGTATTTTCAAAGTTGTTTGAACCATCACGGTCTTCTGCTGCATCTTTTTTAGGAAAACGTGTTGTTGTTGTGTTCTTCTAAAGTTGAGCCACTAAGGTTTTTTTCCTACAAAAATCATTTCTAGGGATACAAAATCATTTGTTTTTGAGATAAAAACATTGGAAGTCTTAAAACTTGCACGCAACAGCTAGTTTGGTGCACAAGCTTGTAAAACACGTGATTCTAGTCATCGAACCTGCTCGGACATGCAAATATGGTCACATATCCGGCAAGCCAGTGTGGACAGGGCACATGATGCTGGGCCGCAACATGTTTTTTTCATAAAAACACACTCCGCTTTTTTTATTTGCAGAAAAAAGCAGATCGTTGGTAGGAAAAAGGGCTGCTGTAACATGGTCCGAGGGAACGAACTCGCCACATCAAGCACGCACAACAAGGTCTGGACCACTGAATCAGGTAGATTTACATGTCTAATATGAGATACGATTTTATTCATACTAAAACGTCCAGGATGACCAACTAAATATCTACCGTGCACATGATGTGATTTAGTACAGGAAAAATGTAGAGTCAACTGTTTATTAAATATACACTTGTGTATTACGTTAAAAGTATTTAGTTAATACCCCATTTAATACGCTTATTAAATAAAAATGCTTAATTAATACAAAAAGAATTATACCACCGTGACTTATATTTCAATTATAAAAAATAATGAATACATATATTTACTAAATATTTATGAGTATTCACTTTTGTATAATTTTTACTCATGACTTATATTAAAAAATAATATATAGTTTACACAGTGAGACGATTAAATATTCATACCAACAATTTAGATTATAAATTATGATTATTTTTAATTATACACACATTTAACTATAAAATTTTGAGTAAATTGAATTTTTTTGTAGTAAAAATAATATTTTTGAATATTAATTTTAAAAAATTGTATTCTTTTTATGCTCTATGAGTTTCTAAATAATACATGAACAAATTTTTTATGCTCCACGAATTTCTGAAAAAATGAACAGGTGTAGTTATAGAAACATTTTTTAATTATGAACATTTGTTAAAAATATTCCACTAATTTCCAAAATATGAACATTTAATAGCATTATGAATATTTTTAAAAATATTTTATTATAATTATACAACAAATTATATAATTCTTATGTATTATTCTAAAAATATTTGAAATTTATTTGTTACTGAGATTATAATTTACATACTATCTATTAATTTGTAAAAAAACAAACAGATGCAAAATGGGCCGCACAAACAACAACACATTTCTACTACACGAGCTCCTCTTTTTTCGGAGTCCCGGATGAGATCACGGACATGACAAGGTGTCTTGAAATGGTCGAGACATAAAGAATGATATATTGGACGATGTTATTCGGACACCGGATGAGTTCCGAGAGGTACCGGGTAATTATCGGATTGCCGGAGGGTTATCAGAACCCCCCGGGGGAACTAATGGGCCAACATGGGCCTTAGTGGAGAGAGAGGAGGCGCCCCCTTTCCTATTCCTTCTCCCTCTCCCTTCCTTCTTCCGCCTTCCACCAAGTGGAATCCTACTAGGACTTGCAGGCCTAGTAGGACCCGTCTCTTGGCGAGCCCTACAGGGGCCGCCCGGCCTCCCCCTCTCCTCCTTTATATACGGAGGCAGGGGGCACCCTAGAACACACAAGATCAATTGTCTTAGCCGTGTGCGGTGCCCCCCTCCACAGTTTAACACCTCGGTCATATCGTCGTAGTGCTTAGGCGAAGCTCTGCGCCGGTAACTTCATCATCACCGTCGCCACGCCGTCGTGCCGACGAAACACTCCCTCGTCCTCAACTGGATCAAGAGCTCGAGGGACGTCATCGTGCTGAATGTGTGCTGAACAGAGAGGTGCCGCACGTTCGATACTTTGATCGGTTGGATCGTGAAGATATTCGACTACATCAACCGCGTTACTAAACGCTTCCGCTTTTGGTCTACGAGGGTACGTGGACACACTCTCCCGTCTCATTGCTATGCATCTCCTAGATAGATCTTGCGTGATCGTAGGATTTTTTTTAATTACTACGTTCCCCAACAGTGGCATCCGAGCCAGGTCTATGCATAGATGTTATATGCACGAGTAGAACACAATGGGTTGTGGGCGATAATAGTCATACTGCTTACCACCAACGTCTTACTTTGATTCGGCGGTATTGTTGGATGAAGCGGCCCGGACCGACATTACATGACCGTGTTCATGAGACTGGTTCTACTGACGTGCTTCGCACACAGGTGGCTAGCGGGTGTCTGTTTCTCCAACTTTAGTTGAATCGAGTTTGACTACGCCCGGTCCTTGTTGAAGGTTAAAACAGCACACTTGACGAAAAATCGTTGTGGTTTTGATGCGTAGGTAAGAACAGTTCTTGCTAGAAGCCCGTAGCAGCCACATAAAACTTGCAACAATAAAGTAGAGGACGTCTAACTTGTTTTTGCAGGGCATGTTGTGATGTGATATGGTCAAGACGTGATGAGATATAAATTGTTGTATGAGATGATCATGTTTTGTAACCGTTATCGGCAACTGGCAGGAGCCTTATGGTTGTCGCTTTATTGTATGAAATGCAATCGCCATGTAATTGCTTTACTTTATCACTAAGCGGTAGCGATAGTCGTAGAAGCAATAGTTGGTGAGACGACAACGATGCTACGATGGAGATCAAGATATCAAGCCGGTGACAATGGAGATCATGATGGTGCTTTGGATATGGAGATCAAAGGCACAAGATGATGATGGTCATATCATGTCACATATTTTGATTGCATGTGATGTTTATCTTTTATGCATCTTGAAGGAAATATGCAATAATAAAGTTGTTATTTATATTTCCTTATATCATGATAAATGTTTCTTATTCATGCTAGAATTGTATTAACCGAAAACTTGATACATGTGTGAATACGTAGACAAAACAAAGTGTCCCTAGTATGCCTCTACTAGACTAGCTCGTCAATCAAAGATGGTTAAGTTTCCTGACCATAAACATGTGTTGTCGTTTGATGAACGGGACCACATCATTAGAGAATGATGTGATGGACAAGACCCATTCGTTTGTTGGAAATATGCCCTAGAGGCAATAATAAAATGGTTATTATTGTATTTCCTTGTTCATGATAATTGTCTATTGTTCATGCTATAATTGTATTAACTGGAAACCGTAATACATGTGTGAATACATAGACCACAACATGTACCTAGTAAGCCTCTAGTTGACTAGCTCGTTGATCAATAGATGGTTATGGTTTCCTAACCATGGGCATTGGATGTCATTGATAATGGGATCACATCATTAGGAGAATGATGTGATGGACAAGACCCAATCCTAAGCATAGCACAAGATCGTGTAGTTCGTTTGCTAAGAGCTTTTCTAATGTCAACTATCATTTCCTTAGACCATGAGATTGTGCAACTCCCGGATACCGTAGGAATGCTTTGGGTGTACCAAACATCACAACGTAACTGGGTGGCTATAAAGGTGCACTACAGGTATCTCCGAAAGTGTCTGTTGGGTTGGCACGAATCGAGACTGGGATTTGTCACTCCGTATGACGGAGAGGTATCTCTGGGCCACTCGGTAATGCATCATCATAATGAGCTCAATGTGACTAATGAGTTAGCCACGGGATCATGCGTTACGAAACGAGTAAAGAGACTTGCCGGTAACGAGATTGAACGAGGTATTGGGATACCGACGATCGAATCTCGGGAAAGTAACATACCGATAGACAAAGGGAATTGTATACGGGATTGATTGAATCCCCGACATCGCGGTTCATCCGATGAGATCATCGTGGAACATGTGGGAGCCAATATGGGTATCCAGATCCCGCTATTGGTTATTGGCCGGAGAGGTGTCTCGGTCATGTCTGCATGGTTCCCGAACCCGTAGGGTCTACACACTTAAGGTTCGGTGACGCTAGAGTTGTTATGGGAAATAGTATGTGGTTACCGAAGGTTGTTCGGAGTCCCGGATGAGATCCCGGACACGACGAGGAGCTCCGGAATGGTCCAGAGGTGAAGATCGGTATATTGGACGAAGGGTATTGGAGTCCGGAATTGTTCCGGGGGTACCAGGCTATGGCCAGCATGTCCGAAAGGGGTTTCGGAGGCCCCGGCAAGCGTTGGGGGGCCTTATGGGCCAAGGGGAAGGGGCAAACCAGCCCACTAAGGGGCTGTGCGCCCCTCCCAACCCCTCTCACGTAACCAGGAGAGGTGGGGGCGCCACCCCTAGGGCAGCCGCCCCTCCCGGCTTGGGGGGGGGGGAGTTTCCTAGGGGGTGGGGGCGCCCAAACCCATCTAGGGTTTCCCCTGTGGCCGCCGCCCCTCCCCTAGGGAACCCTAGGGCGCCTCCTCCACCCCCTCCCCCCTATATATAGTGAGGGAGAGAGAGGGCAGCCGCACCCCTTGCCTGGCGCAGCCCTCTCCTCCTCCAACTCCTCCTCCTCCGTAGTGCTTAGCGAAGCTCTGCCGGAGAACCACGAGCTCCATCGCCACCACGCCGTCGTGCTGCTGGAGTTCTCCCTCAACTTCTCCTCTCCCCTTGCTGGATCAAGAAGGAGGAGACGTCCCCGGGCTGTACGTGTGTTGAACGCGGAGGCGCCGTCCGTTCGGCGCTAGATCGGATCTTCAGCGATTTGAATCGCCGCGAGTACGACTCCATCAACCGCGTTCTTGTAACGCTTCCGCTTAGCGATCTTCAAGGGTATGAAGATGCACTCCCTCTCTCTCGTTGCTAGCATCTCCTAGATTGATCTTGGTGACACGTAGGAAAATTTTGAATTATTGCTACGTTACCCAACAGTGGCATCATGAGCTAGGTCTATGCGTAGATTCTATGCACGAGTAGAACACAAAGTAGTTGTGGGCGATGATTTGTTCAATTTTCTTGCCGTTACTAGTCTTATCTTGATTCGGCGGCATTGTGGGATGAAGCGGCCCGGACCGACCTTACACGTACTCTTACGTGAGACAGGTTCCACCGACTGACATGCACTTGATGCATAAGGTGGCTAGCGGGTGTCTGTCTCTCCCACTTTAGTCGGATCGGATTCGATGAAGAGGGTCCTTATGAAGGGTAAATAGCAATTGGCATATCACCGTTGTGGCTTTTGCGTAGGTAAGAAACGTTCTTGCTAGAAACCCATAGCAGCCACGTAAAACATGCAACAACAATTAGAGGACGTCTAACTTGTTTTTGCAGGGTATGCTATGTGATGTGATATGGCCAAAAGGATGTGATGAATTATATATATGTGATGTATGAGATTGATCATGTTCTTGTAATAGGAATCACGACTTGCATGTCGATGAGTATGACAACCGGCAGGAGCCATAGGAGTTGTCTTAATTTATTGTATGACCTGCGTGTCAATGAAAAACGCCATGTAATTACTTTACTTTATTGCTAACCGTTAGCCATAGTAGTAGAAGTAATAGTTGGCGAGACAACTTCATGAAGACACGATGATGGAGATCATGGTGTCATGCCGGTGACGAAGGTGATCATGCCGCGCCTCGAAGATGGAGATCAAAAGGCGCAAGATGATATTGGCCATATCATGTCACTTTATGATTTGCATGTGATGTTTGTCATGTTTACATCTTATTTGCTTAGAACGACGGTAGCATAAATAAGATGATCCCTCACTAAAATTTCAAGAGATGTGTTCCCCCTAACTGTGCACCGTTGCGAAGGTTCGTTGTTTCGAAGCACCACGTGATGATCGGGTGTGATAGATTCTAACGTTCGCATACAACGGGTGTAAGCCAGATTTACACATGCGAAACACTTAGGTTGACTTGACGAGCCTAGCATGTACAGACATGGCCTCGGAACACAAGAGACCGAAAGGTCGAACATGAGTCGTATAGTAGATACGATCAACATGGAGATGTTCACCGTTGATGACTAGTCCGTCTCACGTGATGATCGGACACGGTCTAGTCGATTCGGATCATGTATCACTTAGATGACTAGAGGGATGTCTATCTAAGTGGGAGTTCATTAAATAATCAGATGAACTTAATTATCATGAACATAGTCAAAAGGTCTTTGCAAATTATGTCATAGCTTACGCTTTGGTTCTACTGTTTAAGATATGTTCCTAGAGAAAATTTAGTTGAAAGTTGATAGTAGAAATTATGCGGACTGGGTCCGTAAACTGAGGATTATCCTCATTGCTGCGCAGAAGGCTTATGTCCTTAATGCACCGCTCGGTGTGCTGAACCTCGAGCGTCGTCTGTGGATGTTGCGAACATCTGACATACACGTTTTGATGACTACGTGATAGTTCAGTGCGTAATGCTAACGGTTTAGAATTGAGGCGCCAAAGACGTTTTTGAAACGTCGCAGAACATATGAGATGTTCCAAAGACTGAAATTGGGATTTCAGACTAGTGCCCACGTCAAGAGGTATGAGACCTCTGACAAGTTTCTTAAGCCTGCAAACTAAGGGAGAAAAGCTCAATCGTTGAGCATGTGCTCAGATTGTCTGAGTACTACAATCGCTTGAATCGAGTGGGAGTTAATCTTCCAGATGAGATAGTGATGGTTCTCCATAGTCACTGCCACCAAGCTATTAGAGCTTCGTGATGAACTATAACATATCAGGGATAGACATGATGATCCTTGAGCAACTCGCGATGTTTGACACCGCGAAAGTAGAAATCAAGTAGGAGCATCAATTGTTGATGGTTAGTAAAACCACTAGTTTCAAGAAGGGCAAGGGAAAGAAGGGATACTTCATGAAACGGCAAATCAGTTGCTGCTCTAGTGAAGAAACCCAAGGTTGAACCCAAACCCGAGACTAAGTGCTTCTGTAATGAGGGGAACGGTCACTGAAGCAGAACTACCCTAGATACTTGGTAGATGAGAAGGCAGGCAAGGTCGACAGAAGTATATTGGATATACATTATATTAATGTGTACTTTACTAGTACTCCTAGTAGCACCAGGGTATTAGATACCGGTTCGGTTGCTAAGTGTTGGTAACTCGAAATAAAAGGCTACGGAATAAACGGAGACTAGCTAAAGGTGAGATGACGATATGTGTTGGAAGTGTTTCCAAGGTTGATGTGATCAAACATCGCACGCTCCCTCTACCATCGGGATTGGTGTTAAACCTAAATAATTGTTATTTGGTGTTTGCGTTGAGCATAGACATGATTGGATTATGTTTATCGCAATACGGTTATTCATTTAAGGAGAATAATGGTTACTCTGTTTATTTGAATAATACCTTCAATGGTCTTGCACCTAAAATGAATGGTTTATTGAATCTCGATCGTAGTGATACACATGTTCATGCCAAAAGATATAAGATAGTAATGATAGTACCACATACTTGTGGCACTGCCATTTGAGTCATATTGGTATAAAACGCATGAAGAAGCTCCATGTTGATGGATCTTTGGACTCACTCATTTTTGAAAAGATTGAGACATGCGAACCATGTCTATTGGTAGATATGCATGAAGAAACTCCATACAGATGGATCGTTTGGACTCACTTGATTTTGAATCACTTGAGACATGCAAATCATACCACATGGGCAAGATGACTGAAAGGCCTCGTTTTCAGTAAGATGGAACAAGAAAGCAACTTGTTGGAAGTAATACATTTTGATGTGTGCAGTCCAATGAGTGCTGAGGCACGCAGTGGATATCGTTATGTTCTTACTTCACAGATGATTTGAGTAGATGCTGAGAATATTTACTTGATGAAACACAAGTCTGAATTATTGAAAGGTTCAAGTAATTTCAGAGTGAAGTTGAAGATCGTCGTGACAAGAGGATAAAATGTCTATGATATGATCATAGAGATGAATATCTGAGTTACGAGTTTGGCACACAATTAAGACATTGTGGAAATTGTTTCACAACTAATACCGCCTGGAACACCATAGTGTGATGGTGTGTCTGAACATCATAACTACACCCTATTGGATATGGTGCATACCATGATGTCTCTTATCGAATTACCACTATCGTTTATGGGTTAGGCATTAGAGACAACCGCATTCACTTTAAATAGGGCACCATGCAATTCCGTTGAGACGACACCGTATGAACTATGGTTTAGAGAAACCTAAGCTGTCGTTTCTTAAAAGTTTGGGGCTGCGACGCTTATGTGAAAAAGTTTCAGGCTGATAAGCTCGAACCCAAAGCGAATAAATGCATCTTCATAGAATACCCAAAACAGTTGGGTATACCTCCTATTTCAGATCCGGAAGCAAAAGTGATTGTTTCTAGAAACAGGTCCTTTCTCGAGGAAAAGTTTCTCTCGAAAGAATTGAGTGGGAGGATGGTGGAGACTTGATGAGGTTATTGAACCGTCACTTCAACTAGTGTGTAGCAGGGCACAAGAAGTTGTTCCTGTGGCACCTACACCAATTGAAGTGGAAGCTTATGATAGTGATCATGAAACTTCGGATCAAGTCACTACCAAACCTCGTAGGACGACAAGGATGCGTACTACTTCAGAGTGGTACGTAATCCTGTCTTGGAAGTCATGTTGCTAGACAACAATGAACCTACGAGCTATGGAGAAGCGATGGTGGGCCCGGATTCCGACGAATGGCTCGAGGCCATAAAATCCGAGAGAGGATCCATGTATAAAAACAAAGTATAGACTTTGGAAGAACTACTTGATGGTCGTAAGGCTGTTGGGTGCAGATGGATTTTAAAAGGAAGACGGACAATGATGGTAAGTGTCACCATTAAGAAAGCTCGACTTGTCGTTAAGATGTTTTCCGACAAGTTCAAGGAGTTGACTGCGATGAGACTTTCTCACTCGTAGCGATGCTAAGAGTCTGTTGGAATTATATTAGCAGTTACTGCATTATTTATGAAATCTTGCAGATAGGATGTCAAAAACATTGTTTCCTCGACGATTTTCTTGAGGAAAGGTTGTATGTGATACAACCAGAAGGTTTTGTCAATCCTGAAAGATGCTAACAAGTATGCAAAGCTCCAGCAATCCTTCTAAGGACTGGAGTAAGCATCTCGGAGTTGGAATGTACGCTTTGATGAGATGATCAAAGATTTTGGGTTTTACAAAGTTTATGAGAAACTTGTATTTCCAAAGAAGTGAGTGGGAGCACTATAGAATTTTTGATGAGTATATGTTGTTAACATATTGTTGATCAGAAATGATGTAGAATTTCTGGAAAGCATACAGGGTTATTTGAAAAGTGTTTTTCAATGGAAAACCTGGATTAAGCTACTTGAACATTGAGCATCAAGATCTATAAGGATAGATCAAAAACGCTTAATAGTACTTTCAAATGAATACATACCGTGACAAGATTTTGAAGGAGTTCAAAATAGATCAGCAAAGAAGGAGTTCTTGGCTGTGTTACAAGGTGTGAGTATTGAGTAAGACTCAAGACCTGACCACGGCAGAAGAGAGAGAAAGGACGAAGGTCGTCCCCTATGCTTTAGACGTAGGCTCTACAGTATGCTATGCTGTGTACCGCACCTGAAGTGTGCCTTGCCATGAGTCAGTCAAGGGGTACAAGAGTGATCCAGGAATGGATCACATGACAGCGGTCGAACTTATCCTTAGTAACTAGTGGACTAAGGAATTTTCTCGATTATGGAGGTGGTAAAAGAGTTCGTCGTAAAGGGTTACGTCGATGCAAACTTTGACACTAATCCGGATGACTCTGAGTAGTAAACCGGATTCGTATAGTAGAGCAGTTATTTGGAATAGCTCCAAGTAGCGCGTGGTAGCTGCATCTACAAGATGACATAGAGATTTGTAAAGCACACACGGATCTGAAAGGTTCAGACCCGTTGACTAATAACCTCTCTCACAAGCGAGATATGAACAAACCCCATGGGTGTTGGATTCATTACAATCACATAGTGATGTGAACTAGATTATTGACTCTAGTGCAAGTGGGAGACTGTTGGAAATATGCCCTAGAGGCAATAATAAAATGGTTATTATTGTATTTCCTTGTTCATGATAATTGTCTATTGTTCATGCTATAATTGTATTAACTGGAAACCGTAATACATGTGTGAATACATAGACCACAACATGTCCCTAGTAAGCCTCTAGTTGACTAGCTCGTTGATCAATAGATGGTTATGGTTTCCTGACCATGGACATTGGATGTCATTGATAACGGGATCACATCATTAGGAGAATGATGTGATGGACAAGACCCAATCCTAAGCATAGCACAAGATCGTGTAGTTCGTTTGCTAAGAGCTTTTCTAATGTCAAGTATCATTTCCTTAGACCATGAGATTGTGCAACTCCCGGATACCGTAGGAATGCTTTGGGTGTACCAAACGTCACAACGTAACTGGGTGGCTATAAAGGTGCACTACAGGTATCTCCGAAAGTGTCTGTTGGGTTGGCACGAATCGAGACTGGGATTTGTCACTCCGTATGACGGAGAGGTATCTCTGGGCCCACTCGGTAATGCATCATCATAATGAGCTCAATGTGACTAATGAGTTAGCCACGGGATCATGCGTTACGGAACGAGTAAAGAGACTTGCCGGTAACGAGATTGAACGAGGTATTGGGATACCGACGATCGAATCTCGGGCAAGTAACATACCAATAGACAAAGGGAATTGTATACGGGATTGATTGAATCCCCGACATCGTGGTTCATCCGATGAGATCATCGTGGAACATGTGGGAGCCAATATGGGTATCCAGATCCCGCTATTGGTTATTGGCCGGAGAGGTGTCTCGGTCATGTCTGCATGGTTCCCGAACCCGTAGGGTCTACACACTTAAGGTTCGGTGACGCTAGAGTTGTTATGGGAAATAGTATGTGGTTACCGAAGGTTGTTCGGAGTCCCGGATGAGATCCCGGACATGACGAGGAGCTCCGGAATGGTCCGGAGGTGAAGATTGGTATATTGGATGAAGGGTATTGGAGTCCGGAATTGTTCCGGGGGTACTAGGCTATGGCCAGCATGTCCGAAAGGGGTTTCGGAGGCCCCGACAAGCGTTGGGGGGCCTTATGGGCCAAGGGGAAGGGGCAAACCAGCCCACTAAGGGGCTGTGCGCCCCTCCCAACCCCTCTCACGTAACCAGGAGAGGTGGGGGCGCCACCCCTAGGGCAGCCGCCACTCCCGGCTTGGGGGGGGGGGAAGTTTCCTAGGGGTGGGGGCGCCCAAACCCATCTAGGGTTTCCCCTGTGGCCGCCGCCCCTCCCCTAGGGAACCCTAGGGCGCCTCCTCCACCCCCTTCCCCCTATATATAGTGAGGGAGAGAGAGGGCAGCCGCACCCCTTGCCTGGCGCAGCCCTCTCCTCCTCCAACTCCTCCTCCTCCGTAGTGCTTAGCGAAGCTCTGCCGGAGAACCACGAGCTCCATCGCCACCACGCCGTCGTGCTGCTGGAGTTCTCCCTCAACTTCTCCTCTCCCCTTGCTGGATCAAGAAGGAGGAGACGTCCCCGGGCTGTACGTGTGTTGAATGCGGAGGCGCCGTCCGTTCGGCGCTAGATCGGATCTTCAGCGATTTGAATCGCCGCGAGTATGACTCCATCAACCGCGTTCTTGTAACGCTTCCGCTTAGCGATCTTCAAGGGTATGAAGATGCACTCCCTCTCTCTCGTTGCTAGCATCTCCTAGATTGATCTTGGTGACACGTAGGAAAATTTTGAATTATTGCTACGTTACCCAACATCGTTAGCTTAGTATAATGATCGTTTAGTTTTATTGCTATTGCTTTCTTCATGACTTATACATGTTCCTTGGACTATGAGATTATGCAACTCCCGAATACCGGAGGAACATCTTGTGTGCTATCAAACATCACAACATAACTGGGTGATGATAAAGATGCTCTACAGGTGTCTCCGAAGGTGTTTGTTGAATTGGCATAGATCGAGATTAGGATTTGTCACTCCGTGTATCGGAGAGGTATCTCTGGGCCCTCTCGGTAATGCACATCACTATAAGCCTTGCAAGCAATGTGACTAATGAGTTAGTTGCGGGATGATGCATTACGGAATGAGTAAGGAGACTTGCTGTTAAAGAGATTGAACTAGGTATGATGATACTAACGATCGAATCTCGGGCAAGTAACATACCGATGACAAAGGGAACAACGTATGTTGTTATGCGGTTTGACCGATAAAGATCTTCGTAGAATATGTAGGAGCCAATATGAGCATCTAGGTTCCGCTATTGGTTATTGACCAGAGATGTGTCTCGGTCATGTCTACATAGTTCTCGAACCCGTAGGGTCCGCACGCTTAACGTTCGATGACGATTTGTATTATGAGTTATGTGATTTGATGACCGAAGTTTGTTCGGAGTCCCGGATGAGATCACGGACATGACGAGGAGTCTCGAAATGGTCGAGAGGTAAAGATTCACATATTGGAAGGCTATATTCGGACATCGGAAAGGTTCCAAGTGATTCGGGTGTTTTCGGAGTACCGGGGAGTTACGGGAATTCACCGGGAGAAGTAATGGGCCTTATTGGGCCATACGGGAAAAGAAGGAGGCATGCCAAGGGGTGGTGGCTTGCCCCCCCATGGGTCCGAATTGGACTAGGGCAAGGGGGCGGCTCCCCCTTGCCTTTTCCTACTCCCTCTCTCTTTCCCTCTTTCCTTCGCTCCTACTCCGAAAAGAAAAGGGATTCCTACTAGGACTTTGAAGTCCTAGTAGGACTCCATACTTTTGGCGTGCCCCTAGAGGGCCGGCCTCTCTCCCTCCCTCCTTTATATACGTGGGCAGGGGGCACCCCTAAGAATACCAAGTCTTCTCTTTGCCGTGTGCAGTGCCCCCCTCCATAGTTACCCACCTCGGTCATATCATCGTAGTGCTTAGGCGAAGCCCTGCGCCGGTAACTTCATCATCACCGCCGCCACGCCGTCGTGCTGATGGAACTCTCCCTTGTCCTCAACTGGATCAAGAGATCGAGGGATGTCATCAAGCTGAACGTGTGCTGAACACGCAGGTGCCGTACGTTAGGTACTTGGATCGGTTGGATCGCGAAGATGTTCGACTACATCAACCGCGTAATTAAACGCTTCCGCTTTTGGCCTACGAGGTTACGTGGACACACTCTCCCCGCTCGTTGCTATGCATCTTATAGATAGATCTTGCGTGATCGTAGGTAATTTTTTTGAAATACTGCGTTCCCCAACTGTGGCATCCGAGCCAGGTCTATGCGTAGATGTTCTATGCATGCACGAGTAGAACACAAAGAGTTGTGGGCGATAATAGTCATACTGCTTACCAACATGTCATACTTTGATTCGGCGGTATTGTTGGATGACCGCGTTCATGAGACTGGTTCTACCGACGTGCTTCGCACACAGGTGGCTAGTGGGTGTCTGTTTCTCCAACTTTAGTTGAATCGAGTTTGACTACGCCCGGTCCTTGTTGAAGGTTAAAACAGCACACTTGACGAAAAATCATTGTGGTTTTGATACATAGGTAAGAACGGTTCTTGCTAAAGCCCGTAGCAGCCACGTAAAACTTGCAACAACAAAGTAGAGGATGTCTAACTTGTTTTTGCAAGGCATGTTGTGATGTGATATGGTCAAGACGTGATGTGATATAAATTGTTGTATGAGATGATCATGTTTTGTAACCGTTATCGGCAACTAGCAGGAGCCTTATGGTTGTCACTTTATTGTATGAAATGCAATCACCATGTAATTGCTTTACTTTATCACTAAGCGGTAGCGATAGTCGTAGAAGCAATAGTTGGCGAGATGACAACGATGCTACGATGGAGATCAAGGTGTCAAGCCGGTGACGATGGAGATCATGACGGTTCTTTGGAGATGGAGATCAAAGGCACAAAGATGATGATGGCCATATCATGTCACATATTTTGATTGCATGTGATGTTTATCCTTTATGCATCTTATTTTGCTTAGTTCGGCAGTAGCATTATAAGATGATCCCTCACTAAATTTCAAGGTATAAGTGTTCTCCCTGAGTATGCACCATTGCTACAGTTTGTCGTGCCGAGACACCACGTGATGATCGGGTGTGATAAGCTCTACGTTCACATACAACGGCTGCAAGCCAGTTTTGCACACGCAGAATACTCGGGTTAAACTCGACGAGCCTAGCATATGCAGATATGGCCTCGGAACACTGGAGACCGAAAGGTCGAGCGTGAATCATATAGAAGATATGATTAACATAGAGATGTTCACCATTGAAAACTACTCCATCTCACGTGATGATCGGACATGGTTTAGTTGATTTGGATCACGTGATCATTTAGATGACTAGAGGGATGTCTATCTAAGTGGGGGTTCTTAATTAATATGATTAATTGAACTTTAATTTATCATGAACTTACTACCTGATAGTTTTTGCATATCTATGTTGTAGATCAATAGCTCGCGTATAGCTCCCCGTTTAATTTTTGATATGTTCCTAGAGAAAATAAGTTGAAAGATGATAGTAGCAATGATATGGACTTGGTCCATGATCTGAGGATTATCCTCATTTCTGCACAGAATAATTCTGTCCTTAATGCACCGCTAGGTGACAGACCTATTGCAGGAGCAGATGCAGACGTTATGAACGTTTGACAAAGCTCGGTATGATATAGTTTAAGTGCACCATGCTTTACGGCTTAGAACCGGGACTTCATAAACATTTTGAACGTCATGGAGCATATGAGATGTTCCAGGAGTTGAAGTTAATATTTCAAGCAAATGCCCGGATTGAGAGATATGAAGTCTCCAATAAGTTCTACAGCTGCAAAATGGAGGAGAATAGTTCTGTCAGTGAACATATACTCAGAATGTCTGGGTACCACAACCACTTGACTCAACTGGGAGTTAATCTTCCTGATGATAGTGTCATTGACAGAGTTCTTCAATCACTGCCACCAAGCTACAAAAGCTTTGTGATGAACTATAATATGCAAGGGAT
This sequence comes from Triticum aestivum, assembly GCF_018294505.1. Lineage (NCBI taxonomy): Eukaryota > Viridiplantae > Streptophyta > Magnoliopsida > Poales > Poaceae > Triticum > Triticum aestivum. The sequence goes on from NC_057805.1 coordinate 503,417,478, forward strand.
GAACAAGATAATTCCCGAGCTCTTCGCAATGCTAAAGGCTGCGGAGGTAGAAATCAAGAAGGAGCATCAAGTGTTGATGGTCAACAAGACCACTAGTTTCAAGAAAAAGGGTAAAGGGAAGAAAGGGAACTTCAAGAAGAACGACAAGCAAGTTGCTGCTCAAGTGAAGAAGCCCAAGTCTTGCCCTAAGCCTGAGACTGAGTGCTTCTACTTCAAAGGGACTGGTCACTTGAAGCAGAACTGCCCCAAGTATTTGGCGGATAAGAAGGATGGCAAAGTGAAAGGTATATTTGATATACATGTTATTGATGTGTACCTTACTAATGCTTGTAGTAGCGCCTGGGTATTTGATACTGCTTCTGTTGCTCATATTTCCAACTTGAAACATGGGCTATGGATTAAGCGAAGATTGGCTAAGGATGAGGTGACGATGCGCGTGGGAAATGGTTCCAAAGTCGATGTGATCGCCGTCGGCACGCTACCTCTACATCTACCTTCGGGATTAGTTTTAGACCTGAATAATTGTTATTTCGTGCCAGCGTTAAGCATGAACATTATATCTGGATCTTGTTTGATGCGAGACGGTTATTCATTTAAATCAGAGAATAATGGTTGTTCTATTTATATGAGTAATATCTTTTATGGTCATGCACCCTTGATGAGTGGTCTATTTTTGTTGAATCTCGATAGTAGTGACACACATATTCATAGTATTGAAGCCAAAAGATATAAGTTTAATAATGATAGTGCAACTTATTTGTGGCACTGCCGTTTAGGTCATATTGGTGTAAAGCGTATGAAGAAACTCCATGCTGATGGGCTTTTGGAATCACTTGATTATGAATAACTTGATGCTTGCGAACCATGTCTCATGGGCAAGATGACTAATACTCCATTCTCCGGAACTATGGAGCGAGCAACAGACTTGTTGGAAATAATACATACTGATGTATGCGGTCCGATGAGTGTTGAGGCTCGCGGCGGGTATCGTTATTTTCTAACATTCACAGATGATTTGAGAAGATATGGGTATATCTACTTGATGAAACATAAGTCTGAAACATTTGAAAAGTTCAAAGAATTTCAGAGTGAAGTGGAAAATCATCGTAACAAGAAAATAAAGTTTTTACGATCTGATCGTGGAGGTGAATATTTGAGTTACGAGTTTGGTCTTCATTTGAAACAATGCGGAATAGTTTCGCAACTCACGCCACCCGGAACACCACAGCGTAATGGTGTGTCCGAACGTCGTAACCGCACTTTATTATATATGGTGCGATCTATGATGTCTCTTATCGATTTACCGCTATCGTTTTGGGGTTATGCTTTAGAGACGGCTGCATTCACGTTAAATAGGGCACCATCTAAATCCGTTGAGACGACACCATATGAACTGTGGTTTGGCAAGAAACCAAAGTTGTCGTTTCTTGAAGTTTGGGGCTGCGATGCTTATGTGAAAAAGCTTCAACCTGATAATCTCGAACCGAAATCGGAGAAATGTGTCTTCGTAGGATACCCAAAGGAGACCGTTGGGTACACCTTCTATCACAAATCCGAAGGCAAGATATTCATTGCTAAGAATGGATCCTTTCTAGAGAAGGAGTTTCTCTCGAAAGAAGTGAGTGGGAGGAAAGTAGAACTTGATGAGGTAATTGTACCTACTCCCTTATTGGAAAGTAGTTCATCACAGAAATTAGTTCCAGTGATTCCTACACCAATTAGTGAGGAAGCTAATGATGATGATCATGAAACTTTAGATCAAGTTACTACTGAACCTCGTAGGTCAACCAGAGTGAGATCCGCACCAGAGTGGTATGGTAATCACGTTCTGGAGGTCATGTTACTTGACCATGATGAACCTACGAACTATGAGGAAGCGATGATGAGCCCAGATTCTGCAAAATGGCTTGAGGCCATGAAATTTGAGATGGGATCCATGTATGAGAACAAAGTGTGGACTTTGGTTGACTTGCCCGATGATCGGCAAGCCATAGAGAATAAATAGATCTTCAAGAAGAAGACTGACGCTGACGGTAATGTTACTGTCTTCAAAGCTCGACTTGTTGCGAAAGGTTTTCGACAAGTTCAAGGAGTTGACTATGATGAGACTTTCTCACCCGTAGCGATGCTTAAGTCTGTCTGAATCATGTTGGCAATTGCCGCATTTTATGATTATGAAATTTGGCAGATGGATGTCAAAACTGCATTCCTGAATGGATTTCTGGAAGAAGAGTTGTATATGATGCAACCAGAAGGTTTTATCGATCCAAAGGATGCTAACAAAGTGTGTAAGCTCCAGCGATCCATTTAGGGACTGGTGCAAGCCTCTCGGAGTTGGAATAAATGTTTTGATAGTGTGATCAAAGCATATGGTTTTATACAGACTTTTGGAGAAGCCTGTATTTACAAGAAAGTGAGCGGGAGCTCTGTAGCATTTCTAATCTTATATGTGGATGACATATTGTTGATTGGAAATGATATAGAATTTCTGGATAGCATAAAGGGATACTTGAATAAGAGTTTTTCTATGAAAGACCTCGGTGAAGCTGCTTACATATTGGGCATCAAGATCTATAGAGATAGATCAAGACGCTTAATTGGACTTTCACAAAGCACATACCTTGACAAAGTTTTGAAGAAGTTCAAAAATGGATCAAGCAAAGAAAGGGTTCTTGCCTGTGTTACAAGGTGTGAAATTGAGTAAAGACTCAAAACCCGACCACGGCAGAAAATAGAAAAATAATGAAAAGTCATTCCCTATGCCTTAGTCATAGGTTCTATAAAGTATGCTATGCTGTGTACCAGACCTATTGTGTACCTCACCATGAGTTTGGCAAGAGGGCACAATAGTGATCCAGGAGTGGATCACTGGACAGCGGTCAAAATTATCCTTAGTGGAATAAGGATATGTTTCTCGGTTATGGAAGTGACTAAAAGGTTCGTCGTAAAGGGTTACGTCGATGCAAGCTTTGACACTGATCCAGATGACTCTAAGTCTCAATCTGGATACATATTGAAAGTGGGAGCAATTAGCTAGAGTAGCTCCATGCAGAGCATTGTAGACATAGAAATTTGCAAAATACATATGGATCTGAATGTGGCAGACTCGTTGACTAAACTTCTCTCACAAGCAAAACATGATCACACCTTAGTACTCTTTGGGTGTTAATCACAGGGAGATGTGAACTAGATTATTGACTCTAGTAAACCTTTTGGGTATTGGTCACATGGCGATGTGAACTATAGAGTGTTAAATCACATGACGATGTGAACTATTGGTGTTAAATCACATAGCGATGTGAACTAGATTATTGACTCTAGTGCAAGTGGGAGACTGAAGGAAATATGCCCTAGAGGCAATAATAAAGTTGTTATTTATATTTCCTTACATATGTTTATTATTCATGCTAGAATTGTATTAACCGGAAACTTGATACATGTGTGAATACATAGACAAAACAAAGTGTCCCTAGTATGCCTCTACTAGACTAGCTCGTTAATCAAAGATGGTTAAGTTTCCTAACCATAGACATGTGTTGTCATTTGATGAACGGGATCACATCATTAGAGAATGATGTGATAGACAAGACCCATCCGTTAGCTCAGCATAATGATCGTTTAGTTTCATTGCTATTGCTTTCATCATGACTTATACATGTTCCTTTGACTATGAGATTATGCAACTCCCGAATACCGGAGGAACACCTTGTGTGCTATCAAACGTCACAACGTAACTGGGTGATGATAAATATGCTCTACAGGCGTCTCTGAAGGTGTTTGTTGAGTTGGCATAGATCGAGATTAGGATTTGTCACTCCGTGTATCGGAGAGGTATCTCTGGGCCCTCTCGGTAATGCACATCACTATAAGCCTTGCAAGCAATGTGACTAATGAGTTAGTTGCGTGATGATGCATTATGTAACGAGTAAAGAGACTTGACATTAACGAGATTGAACTTGGTATGATGATACCAACGATCGAATCTCGGGCAAGTAACATACCGATGACAAAGGGAACAACGTATGTTGTTATGCGGTTTGACCGATAAAGATCTTCGTAGAATATGTAGGAGCTAATATGAGCATCCAGGTTCCGCTATTGCTTATTGACCGGAGATGTGTCTTGGTCATGTCTACATAGTTCTCGAACCCGTAGGGTCCGCACGCTTAAGGTTCGATGACGATTTGTATTATGAGTTATGTGATTTGATGACCGAAGTTTGTTCGGAGTCCCGGATGAGATCACGGACATGAAGAGGAGTCTCGAAATGGTCGAGTGGTAAAGATTCATATATTGGAAGGCTATATTTGGAAATCGGAAAGGTTCCGAGTGATTCGGGTCTTTTTTGGAGTACCGGGGAGTTACGGGAATTCACCGGGAGAAGTAATGGGCCTTATTGGGCCATACGGGGAAAGAAGGAGGCAGGCCAAGGGGAGGTGGTGCCCCCCCACATGGCTTCGAATTGGACTAGGGGAAGGGGGCGGCTCCCCCCTTGCCTTTTCCTACTCCCTCTCTCTTTCCCTCTTTCCTTCTCTCCTACTCCAAAAAGGAAAGGGATTCCTACTAGGACTTGGAAGTCCTAGTAGGACTCCATACTTTTGGCGCGCCCCTAGAGGTCCGGCCTCTCTCCCTCCCTCCTTTATATACGTGGGCAGGGGGCACCCCAAAGGATACCAAGTCTTCTCTTAGCCGTGTGTGGTGCCCCCCTCCACAGTTAGACACCTCGGTCATATCGTCGTAGTGCTTAGGCGAAGCCCTGCGCCGGTAACTTCATAATCACCGTCACCACACCGTCGTGCTGATGGAACTCTTCCTCGTCCTCAACTGGATCAAGAGATCGAGGGACGTCATCGAGCTGAACGTGTGCTGAACGCGGAGGTGCCGTAAGTTCGGTACATGGATCGGTAGATCGCGAAGACGTTCGACTACATCAACCGCGTAACTAAACGCTTCCACTTTCAGTCTACGAGGGTACGTGGACACACTCCCCGCTCGTTGCTATGCATCTCCTAGATAGATCTTGCGTGATCGTAGGTAATTTTTTTGAAATACTGCGTTCCACAACGCATCTTATTTTGCTTAGTACGATGGTAGCATTATAAGATGATCTCTCACTAAATTTCAAGGTATAAGTGTGTTGGAAATATGCCCTAGAGGCAATAATAAAGTGGTTATTATTATATTACCTTGTTCAGGATAATTGTTTATTGTTCATGCTATAATTGTATTAACCGGAAACCTTAATACATGTGTGAATACATAGATCATAATATGCCCCTAGTAAGCCTGTAGTTGACTAGCTTGTTGATCAACAGATGGTCATGGTTTCCTAACCATGGACATTGGATGTCGTTGATAACGGGATCACATCATTAGGAGAATGATGTGATGGACAAGACCCAATCCTAAGCATAGCACAACATCGTGTAGTTCATTTGCTAGAGCTTTTCTAATGTCAAGTATCGTTTCCTTAGACCATGAGATTGTGCAACTCCCGGATACCGTATGAGTGCTTTGGGTGCATCAAACGTCACAACGTAACTGGGTGACTATAAAGGTGCACTATAGGTATCTCTGAAAGTATCTGTTGGGTTGGCACGAATCGAGACTGGGATTTGTCACTCCGTATGACGGAGAGGTATCTCTGGGCCCACTCGGCAATGCATCATCATAATGAGCTCAATGGGACTAATGAGTTAGCCACGGGATCATGCATTGTGGAACGAGTAAAGAGACTTGCCGGTAACGTGATTGAACCAGGTATAGGGATACCGACGATCTAATCTCCGGCAAGTAACATACCGATGGACAAAGGGAATTGTATACGGGATTGATTGAATCCCTGACATCGTGGTTCATCCGATGAGATCATCATGGAACATGTGGGAGCCAATATGGGTATCCAGATCCCACTATTGGTTATTGGCCGGAGAAGTGTCTCGGTCATGTCTGCATGGTTCCCGAACCCGTAGGGTCTACACACTTAAGGTTCGGTGACGCTAGAGTTGTAATGGGAATAGTATGTGGTTACCAAAGGTTGTTCGGAGTCCCGGATGAGATCCCCGGCGTGACAAGGAACTCCGGAATGGTCCGGAGGTGAAGATCGATATATTGGAAGAAGGGTATTGGAGTCCGGAATTGTTCTGGGAGTACCGGGTGACGACCAGCTTGACCGAAAGGGGTTTCGGAGGCCCCGACAAGCGTTGGGGGGCCTTATGGGCTAAGGGGAGGGGGCACACCAGCCCACTAAGGGGCTGTGCTCCCCTCCCACCCCATATCACGTAACTTGGAGAGGTGGGGTGCCTCCACCTGGCTTGGGAGGCAAGCCTCTACCTGGCTTGCCTTGGGGGGCAAGTCTTCCTAGGGTTTCCCTAGGGAGATCCAATCTGCCTTGGCCGCCCCCCCTAGGGGAAACCCTAGGGCGCCTTCCCCTCTCCCCTTCCCCCTATATATAGTGAGGGGGTGGGAGGGTAGCCGCACCCTTCCCCTGGCGCAGCCCTCCCCCTCTCCAACACCTCCTCCTCCTCCGTAGTGCTTGGCAAAGCCCTGCCGGAGAACCACGAGCTCCACCACCACCACGCCGTCGTGCTGTCGGAGTTCTCCCTCAACTTCTCCTCTCCCCTTGCTGGATCAAGAAGAAGGAGACGTCCCCGGGCTGTACGTGTGTTGAACGCGGAGGCGCCGTCCGTTCAGCGCTTGATCGGATCTTCCGCGATTTGAATCGCCGCGAGTACGACTCCATCAACCGCGTTCTTGTAACGCTTCCTGTCGTGGTTTTGTCATGGCAGATGTCCTAGAGAAAGGACTTAGTCGTGGAGCCATCGCTACGGGTTAGCTTAAAGGGGTTAAAGCGGACAAGGGACGCAAGAGAGTTTTATACTAGTTCGGCCTCTTACAATGAAGGTAAAAGCCTACGTCTAGTTGTGGTGGAATTGATGGGGGTTCGATGACTAGGGAGCGAATACACTTTGCCTGAGTCTCGAGTTGTTGTCTGTTGTTCCTGAACCGCCGCCGGGTCATCCCCTTACATACATGGGTTGACGCCCGTCGGTTTACAGACTCCGAGGCCGGCTCATAATAGTGTCCGGCTCGGTCTCTGCTACTTCTATCTTACAACACAAGTTTACATATCAATGCCGGCTTGTGTCTACAGGCCTTAAACCGGCTTTGGGCCCTGGGCCTTCATGAAGCGTCACCATCTGTCTTCATGGGCTTCAGGTACAGATGAACTACTTATGGGGTTAACCCGGCCTCTGCTGGCCGGTTTACGCCCAGTGGTAATATCCCCAACATTAGGCCCCAGATTGATTTGAACTAGTTCATGTCAATCCTCAATACTTAAGAAAATTTCTTCTTCAACATCTTCACACAATCTTGTAAACCGCCGTGACATCATCTTCTAGGATCATGGTAAACCGCCGTTACATCACCTGTCATTAACGAGCCTCCGACAATCGAGGCGACAGCTCCGCATCATATCCAAAATTTAGGCTCCTTGACTTTCGTGCCTATCGCTTACCTTCCTGCCCTTATAAATAGGGCCAGGGGGTCTTTCCATTTCCCCCTGCATCTCTTCACCTCGTCCTCTTCCTTGCGCAGCCCGACCTTTGGAGCTCCGACGCCACCGTCGACCTTCACTTCTGCCTCAACTCCGGCCGCTGCATCACCCTGAACGCACCAGAGAATTGCGGCGCCTCTCCGCTCTTCCAGCAGCATTGGTAAGCTTTCTTTCCTTCCGCCATAGATCTGTCATTAGGGTTTCAGTGTTCATCGGTGTTCGTCGGTGTTCATCGGTGTTCGTCGTTGTGCAATAGCTCTTTGATTCAAACCTTGATATTTATCCTATACGGCGATAGCCGTAGCCCTTCTTTTCCATCCATGCATCTCGTTTAAGTAGAAAATCCCATCTGAACCTTCATCAATTGCTTCGGTACCAATATTTAGGTCTGAATATATTTTCATTTTCTGACATGTGGTAGATCCAAAATTATAACGCCAACTTGTGAACTGTTTTTCCCTTCACTTATACATCTTTAATACCAGATTGGGCGGTTTAACTTCATATACAAAATGATGACCCAGTAGATACCATTAGTCCCCTGTTGAACCGCCAATGCATTACACTGTTTCCATTGTGAGATTCCGGTTTACGAATAACCAAATCCGGTTTAACAATATGCTTGTATCCTTATATCGCCGTATAGTTGTCCACTATGAATCTTAAACTGGCAATAATCATGTTTCAGACTTCCATTGCCATGGCCAAGCAAGTCTATGAATGCAATTGGGCTCCCTCTCGAGTAACCGAGGAGCAGTTAAACAACCTTGTAAAAACGGGCGCTTTAGCCAAGAAAGATATCATCCACTGGAGGGTCCCTGGCCCGGAAAATCCTCCTACACCCAAGGATGGAGAGGTAGTCGTGTTCGCTGATCATCTCGGACGAGGTTTTAGCCCTCCCGATTCAAAAAATTTCCGGGATGTACTGGCTAGTTTTCAACTGCGCCCTCAAGACATCGGTCCCAATTCTGTGACCAACATCTGCCACTTCCAAGTCTTTTGTGAGGATTATCTGCAAGAGGAACCTTCAGTCGAACTGTTTAGGGATTTCTTTCACTTAAACCGTCGCACAGAGTTCTCAGATGGACCCAATACGGAACTGGGCGGAATGGCGGTTCAGAAAAGGAAGGAAGTCACCTTCCCTCATCCCAAACTCCACAGTCACCCCAAAGAGTGGAACCAGACTTGGTTTTACTGCATGGATACATCTCCATCTGACGAAAACCCCCTGCCGGGTTACCGCCCTGAATGTCTTAGCAACACACATCCTTTTCCTCAGAGGTTGACGGCAAGAGAAAGGGCCAACTATGCTCCCCAATTATCAAAGCTTAGAGCCTTCATGGCGAACGGTTTGACAGGAGTTGATCTTGCTCGTTGCTGAATAAGCTGGAGTATTTTGCCCTTAAGCCGGCGCTCTGGTTTGATGTGTGAGTACACGAGGAGTTTGAAGGATGCTCAGCGGCACATTGACATTCGGCTTACAGAATGAACCGGAGGCTGTCTGTGCCCAAACCGGACTACTCCCTTTCTGCACCTTCAACAAACCACCAGCTGTAAGAATCATATAATCTTTTTATCTGAAGTTGCTTCTGTCCAAATATTCTCTGAAGGTGTGATTATTTTCTGACAGGGCGATGATCTATTCTGGAACAAGAAACCATCCCAAGACAAACCGGTGAAGCCGCAAGATAAACCGGTTAAGCCAGTTCGTCCAAAGACCAAGGTTGTTAAAAAACCTGCCAAGAGAAGGACCATTGCATCCTCCGATCCACCAGCTGACGATGATGTGGGTAATCCGGAACCAGAGGTAGAACTTGACTCTCTTGGTTCATTTTTCGTACATCTCATTGACAATGATTATTATCAGGACGACGCTGAAGGCAGTCATGCTGAGGACGTAGAGGTAACCATTCTTTCCTCTGATTCAGATCCTCTGCCAACATCAAAAATCCGTCAAGCAAACCGGAAAGTAAAATTTTATCACCCTCTTGCTTATTTGGGCCCAAACTTTCTTTTGAAGACGCAGCAGCACGAGGCTCGCCGTACAACCCGGCACAGCCGCCAGGTAGTTACCTCCGTCGATTTACCAAACAGTCTGGTTCGGAAACGCCGATCAGAGGTCTCTTATCCTATTGATACTTCATGCCCAAAAGCAGGTTGTTTCCGCCAGCCTCTTAACCCGTCTGATTCAAATTATCAGGGTACCTCTCACTCATCCTCTGGCGAGTCATCGGCCACACAGCTTCCACCCCTCAAAACAGTTCCTGGGTGAGCTATGCACGTGTCTTTATTCTTGATTTGTTATCTTTACATACTGTACTGATCCTTATGTCTATCTTTTGTCAGCGCCAAGCCAAGACCCAGCAAGAAGGCTCGGTTAAGCAAACCGGTTGATGATAATCTAGCTGCTGAACCGGAAACAACTCCAGATCCGGAAGAAACTGAAGCTGACGACATGCTTAACGACCTGCCGCCTCAAGACCATGACTTCCTTGCCGAACAAGTGCAAGTTGACACTACAAGCCATGCAGACCGGCTAACCAGCTCTGTCCGAACTAATGACAAACCGGCCAGTCCGGTTAAGGGTACCGACAAACCGCCAACTCCAGGCTGCCGATGACCAAGATGATGACATTATGATTACTGGCACTGGCCACACCACTCCTGGCATTCCTGTAGCTTTGTCAAAGCATACTGCCAAGGATGACCTCTCTGCTATCGGCAAAGGCAAATGGAATGCCGATTTATCAAGCTACACCCATCTCAATGCTCAAGACATTCACTCTGGCTTCTTGAACCGTCTGTATACCAGCTGTGACTATGAAGCTAGTTTGGTAAACTTGATGAAGGAGCGATATGAGGTAACTACTATTTTTCCTTTTGTCCAATTGCAGTTTATCAACTCCTAGTAGCCCCCAAGTGATGGTTTATGATACCAATCTAAACCGGGACTTTTGTGAAAACTTAACTTTGCATATTTAGCCTCCAAGGACCGGATTATCATTTTAAGATGAACCGGTTCCTTAAAATTTGCCATACTGCTCTTTCACCGGTATAGCCCCTAAGGGCCAGTTTAACTTTATAAAGATGAACCGGGATTGTAGAAGAATTCCCATACCAACAGTTTTTGAGCAAACACACTTTAGCCCCCAAGTGCCAAGATTAATACTTATATTGTGCTTGGGACTTGTAGAAATTTCTGATAAGGAGCAAATATACATTAGCCCCCAAGTATCAAGGGGATAACTTGTTATGTGCTTGGTACTTCAAATATACACTGTCAACTCATTATGTATCTGTCTCTTTATAGGCTGAACTGAGCAAGAAGGAAAGCCAAACCGCTGATCTGCAAGAGAACATCAAGTCTCAACAGGCCGAAACTTCCAAAGCAAAAGATTAGCTGACGAGCGCCTTAGCCGCTATGGAAAAGCTAAAGGAGAGCTTTGCCAAGGAGCAAGCGGATTGGAACACAGAGAAATCCGCTTTGCGGAAAAGAGCTGAAGACGCAGAAGCAGCTCTCAAACCGGTGGTAGACGAGCTGACTGGTGTAAAGCGACAAGTACATGCGATGACCGCTGTTGTGTTTGGTAAGCATCTTTTCCTTAATACTTTCAACATATCTTCCCATGCGTTGCCGGTTTACTGATGTTTGCAATGATGCAGGAACTCGCATTAATCATCTGGGCTCTGATGTTCAGAAGAAGCTGAAGGCCGCCTACACGCTGATAGAACAACTGTATACCGGCGCTCAACGAATTATCTGCACCGCTTCTCACAATAAGCCGCCCCGACGTTAATCAAGGATACCTTAGACAGGCTATCTATGCTGCCTGCCCGGGTAGAAGAGCTACAGAGGTCTGCTGCAAGGGCTGGCGCTCTGACCGCTTTAACCCGGGCAAAGGCGTGGGTGCCTGATCTTGATCCGGTGGACGTGGCTAAAGGCTTCCCAAGCTTAAAAGAAGACGGATCAGAATTTGGCCAGGAGGATCTCCGCACTATAAACCGGGAAGTACGTCCACTGGCTTGTCAATTGGCTGAAGAAGTTGATCTATCACATTATCAGGCAAGTTATGATGATAAGAACAGACGGGTTGCGGCGGCAATTCCAGAAGCGCAAAATCTGATCCCTCCAATCCGTAAGCACACTTATGCCCCTGATATTGAATCGTCAACCCTTATAAGCGACGAAGCTGTGTTCCAAGCTTTAACTGGGATCGACTGGACAACTGTTGACTTCCAGTCGTTGGGTAGAGACGAGGAAGATGAACCGGTGCAAGATGACCCGCAGCCGTCAGGTCAAGCTGATAAGCAATCATAATCCGGGGGCCAGTTTAGTCTTCCACGTGCTGTAATACTTGTTGAGAAACAATTATCCCTTTGGGCACTGAAACGCCTTGTAATAGGCTAGTTAAAACACTTAGTCTGTTATGCCTTCGTGCATATTTATCTGCAACTGATGCGTGCTAATTCGCCATGCTTAAGATATGATGTTCATAACCCATAGCTATTTTTTCAAGTTGTTCCTGCAGATAAGAAGCTTAAAACGCCCTGGCGGTTTACCACCGGGCGGGTCATGATACCCAAATATATATATGACCAATGCTTATAACCAAGGTTGTAAAAGATAACTAAATATGGAAACATAGGATACCTGTGACCTTTAGGCATAGTGTTGGCTGACCAACCTTGTAATGAGGGTAATAACCCTAATCCGGAGTAGAAGTAACTCCTGTTATATGATGCCGGCTTATCATAAAACCGTTCCAGGTTGTGATAAACACCGATTTATTCCATACTGGTGACTTTGAGTCAAAACCAGACCGGGCTGATAGTCTTCGGATTATAACTTGATCATGTACTGATAACTTGTAGTTGACAGCCTAACCGGGTTGATAAACACCGGTTTTGAAAATATCACAAATCTTATCAAAAGAAAAAGAAACTTAGCAAAAGGCAAATAAAACCGTTGTATTCGAGGCTTTTCACGGGCTGCCAGGCCCTAAATTTGACAGCAAAGAATCTCCAAAAAACATTGTGAGCTATCCTCAGTGTGTGCCTATGTTTGAGCTGCTGTTTTACAATACTCTCTTTGGCCCCCCAGTGATTTGGCTTTGAGCCGATCAAGAGGTGTGACTGTGGTTCGGATACGACCCAGCCCCCAAGTGATGCTGTGGCATTACGCCGATCAAGAGGCGTAGCTATGGTTCGGGTTCGACCAAGCCCCCAAGTGATGCTGTGGCCTTGCGCCGATCAAGAGGTGTAGCTATGGTTTGGATACGACCAAGCCCCCAAGTGATGCTGTGGCATTGCGCCGATCAAGAGGTGTAGTTATGGTTCGGATACGACCAAGCCCCCAAGTGAACCGCCGTCGGGTCGTCCCCTTATATACATGGGTTGACGCCCGTCGGTTTACAGACTCCGAGGCCGGCTCATAATAGTGTCCGACTCGGTCTCTGCTACTTCTATCTTACAACACAAGTTTACATATCAATGCCGGTTTGTGTCTACAGGCCTTAAACCGGCTTTGGGCCCTGGGCTTTCATGAAGCGTCACCGTCTGTCTTCATGGGCTTTAGGTATAGATGAACTACTTATTGGGTTAACCCGGCCTCTCCTGGCCGGTTTACGCCCAGTGGTAATATCCCCAACACTTCCGCTTAGCGATCTTCAAGGGTATGAAGATGCACTCCCTCTCTCTCTCTCTCTCTCTCTCTCTCTCTCTCGTTGCTAGCATCTCCTAGATTGATATTGGTGACATGTAGGAAAATCTTGAATTACTACTATGTTCCCCAACAGTGGTATCAGAGCTAGGTCTATGCGTAGATTCTATGCACGAGTAGAACACAAAGTAGTTGTGGGCGATGATTTGTTCAATTTGCTTATCGTTACTAGTATTATCTTGATTCGGCGGCATAGTGGGATGAAGCGGCCCGGACCGACCTTACACATACACCTACATGAGACTGGTTCCAACGACTGACATGCACTTCATGCATAAGCTGGCTAGCGGGTGTCTATCTCTCCCACTTTAGTTGGATCGGATTCGATGAAAAGGGTCCTTATGAAGGGTAAATAGCAATTGACATATCACCGTTGTGGCTTTTGCGTAGGTAAGAAACGTTCTTGCCAGAAACCCATAGCAGCCACGTAAAACATGCAACAACAATTAGAGGACGTCTAACTAGTTTTTGCAGGGTATGCTATGTGATGTGATATGGCCAAAAGGATGTGATGAATGATATATGTGATGTATGAGATTGATCATGTTCTTGTAATAGGAATCACGACTTGCATGTCGATGAGTATTACAACCGGCAGGAGCCATAGGAGTTGTCTTAATTTATTGTATGACCTGCGTGTTAATGAAAACGCCATGTAATTACTTTACTTTATTGCCAACCGTTAGCCATAGTAGTAGAAGTAATAGTTGGCGAGACAACTTCATGAAGACACGATGATGGGGATCATGATGATGGAGATCATGGTGTGTCATGCCGGTGACGATGGTGATCATGCCGTGCCTCGAAGATGGAGATCAAAGGCGCAAGATGATATTGTCCATATTATGTCACTTTATGATTTGCATGTGATGTTTGTCATGTTTACATCTTATTTGCTTAGAACGACGGTAGCATAAATAAGATGATCCCTCACTAAAATTTCAAGAAAAGTGTTCCCCCCTAACTACGCACCGTTGCGAAGGATCGTTGTTTCGAAGCACCACCTGATGATCGGGTGTGATAGATTCTAACGTTCGCATACAACGGGTGTAAGCCAGATTTACACATGTGAAACACTTAGGTTGACTTGACGAGCCTAGCATGTACAGACATGGCCTCGGAACACGAGAGACCGAAAGGTCAAACATGATTCGTATAGTAGATGCGATCAACATGGAGATGTTCACCGTTGATGACTAGTCTTTCACACGTGATGATCAGACACGTCCTAGTCAATTCGAATCATGTATCACTTAGATGACTAGATGGATGTCTATCTGAGTGGGAGTTCATCAAATAATTTGATTAGATGAACTTAATTATCTTGAACTTAGTCTAAAATATCTTTACAATATGTCTTTTAGATCAAATGCCCACGCTAATGTTGCCCTCAACTCCAACGCGTTCCTAGAGAAAACCAAGCTGAAAGACGATGGTAGCAACTATACGGACTGGGTCCGAAACTTGAGGATCATCCTCATAGCTGCCAAGAAAGCATATGTCCTTGAAGCACCGCTAGGTGACACTCCCATTTTTCCAGCAACTCAAGACATTATGAACGCCTGGCAGTCGCGTAGTGATGATTACTCCCTGGTTCAGTGCGGCATGCTTTACAGCTTAGAACCGGGGCTCCAAAAGCGTTTTGAGCAGCACGGAGCATATGAGATGTTCCAAGAGCTGAAAATGGTTTTGCAAGCTCATGCCCGGGTCGAGAGATATGAAGTCTCCGACAAGTTCTACAGTTGTAAGATGGAGGAAAACAGTTCTGTCAGCGAGCATATACTCAAAATGTCTGGGTTGCACAACCGTTTGTCTCAGCTGGGAGTTAATATTCCAGATGACTCGGTCATTGACAGGATCCTCCAGTCGCTTCCACCTAGCTACAAGAGCTTTGTGATGAACTCCAATATGCAAGGGATGGAGAAGTCCATTCCTGAGTTATATTCAATGCTGAAATCAACAGAGGTGGAAATCAAAAAGGAACATCAAGTGTTGATGGTGAATAAGACCACTAGTTTCAAGAAAGGCAAGGGTAAAAAGAACTTCAAGAAGCATGGCAAAGGAGTTGCCGCGCCCGGTAAACCAGTTGCCGGGAAGAAGCCAAAGAATGGACCCAAGCCCGAGACTCAGTGCTTTTATTGCAAGGGAAATTGTCGTGGAATTGTCACGGCAGATGTCCTCGAGCTAGGACTTAGTCGTGGAGCCATCGCTACTAGGAAGCTTGAAGGGGTTAAGCGGGACAAGGAACACGAGGGTTTATACTGGTTCGGCCCCTTACGGTGAAGGTAAAAGCCTACGTCCAGTTTGCGGTGGTATTGATTAGGGTTTCGATGACCAGGGAGCTTAACTGCTATGTCTGGCCCTCGACGAGATTGTTCTTCCCCCTAAACCGCTGCCGGGTCGTCCCTTTATATAGGGAGGCTGACGCCCTGCAGCTCTCAGAGTCCCGGCCGGCTCATAAGAGTGTCCGGCTCGGACTCTTAACTATTCTTGCCTTACACTACAAGTTCTACCATAATAATGATTGTAACTACGGGCCTTAAGCCATATCCGGGTCTTAAGCCCATCTTCGGCCCACCGTCTTTAAGCTTGGCGTCGGGCTTCTGGCAATGACCATTAGAGTAACCCGGCCCCTCCTGGCGGGTGACTCTAAGGTCTATATCCTCAACATTAGGCCCCAGATTGATTTGAGCCGGCTCATGTCAATCTTCAATCCTTTTGACAGAAAATCGCCGGCTTACAATTGTGTGAAGGCCATAACCCGGCGTGACGTCATCCTCTGGACTCCGGATAATCCGCCGTGACGTCATCTTCCATTAAGCCCGTTTTTTACTCCGCCAGATCCGCAACGGATCTTTACCTTTACTGTCATCCCGAAAATCGAGGCGTTTCGTGGGGAGATAACCACGCTGTGGTCTCCTTGATTCTCGCGCCCGCTTATGAGCTCGCCCTTATAAATAGGCCGGCCCGACGGGCCTTCAGCCACGCTTCTTCCTCCTCGCGCCACTGTTCCTCTGCTCGAGCTCGAACTCCGCCGCCGCCGCCGCGCCCCCGGTCTTCATCAACCTTGGCCGCTGCATCACCCTGACTTGGTCCAGACAAACGGCGGCCATCTCCGCATCTCTCCTGCACCAGTAAGTCCTCGATACTCCATTGGTCTGATCCACATTAGGGTTCCGTAGTTCATCCTCTGTTCTTCGTAGTTCGTTGCGGCCCTTGGTAGATTTGGTTTTTACTGCCCTTTTTTGATCTTAGCTCTGTATAGAATCACTGCGGTAGATGTTTAAGACCCATTTCACATGCAAATAGCCCTCTTTTCACTGCATAAGAGCCTTGTTCGAGCTCAAGAACTTCCTCGCGTCTGTTTCTAGGTCTAGAAACTTTTCTTTTGCTCAACCATTTTGATCCAAAATAGTTACTGCAATGTGTGAAACCTGTTTTACCACACTTAGTAAAAAACTGCAATTATTGAATCACGGCGGTTTATGTTTCCGGTTTAAAGAAACCACGCGCCGTAGAACCTTCCGGCTTAAAGAAAACCATGCACCATAAAATTTTCCGGCTCAGCTGTGATAAGGCCGTAGACAATCAAATTACTCTCAATCCCTCGGCGGCTTAAATAACCCGATGCACTTAGGTGTATACCATTAGTCCCCTTCATAAGCCGCCACTTTGACATTGAACTGTAGACTTCCTCCGGCTTATAATTAATCCAGACGTTTTCCTTTCATCATAGACTGCCGACTTTCACCATGCCTCCCAAAGCTCCTAAAGCCTCCATCACTTGCAACTGGATGAGGTCCAACGTCACCAATGAGACCCTAGCAGATTTTGTCAAGTCTGGATATCTGCCCAAGAAGGACGTCATGTCCTACCGTGCCCCTGACCCGTCAGAAGAGAGACCACAGCCAAAGGATGGGGAGGTAGTGATTTTTGCGGATCATATGAGCCGGGGCTTCGCACCGCCCGGCTCAAAGTTTTTCAGAGACGTTCTGAATTTCTTCGATCTGCGGCCTCAGGACATAGGACCCAACTCAGTGTCCAATATCTGCAATTTCCAAGTGTTCTGCGAGGTTTACCTTGGAGAAGAACCTAGTCTGCTGCTCTTCAGAGAGCTTTTTTACTTGAACCGTCAGAATGAGTGCGCCAATGGGCCAAGTCTGGAGTTAGGTGGCATCTCCATCCAGCGGCGAAGGGACTGCCTTTTCCCATACGCAGAGCCGCCAAGCCACCCCAAAGATTGGAATCTGACGTGGTTCTACTGCCAAGACACGTCGCCGGCTGATGAAAATCCGTTGCCCGGCTTTCGCCCCTCTCGTCTGGAGTCAACACACCCACTGTCTGACAAACTGACGCAAGCGGAGCGCCAGCCTCTGCTCCCCACCATAAACAAGATCAAGGCTCTTTTGGGAAATGGTCTCAACGGAATCGATCTGGTCCGGGTCTGGATCTCCTGGCGGGTGATCCCATTAAGCCGCCGCCCCGGCTTAATGTGCGAGTACACGGGACGAAAGGATGACCCCCAGAGACACAGCCGCAACGATCTTCCGGAAGATGTTGCAGAAGAGATGACCAAGGCTCTCTTGAACGAGAGCCTGGCAGACTGCGGGAGGACCGGGTTAGCCCCCTTCTGCAAGACCAACCCAGCCCCAGCGGTAAGCCACTGATTTAAACATTTTATCTTTGTCCACATATAACCTTCATCTGAATCTTTAAGAAATCATCATTGTATTTTTCAGGCCGACGACAAGTTCTGGCGGGTCAAGTATGACCATGACGTGGCCAAGAAGGCTAGAAAGGCGAAGAAAGCCGCCAAGAAAGCCGCTCCCCATAAGAAGGGAAGTAGGCCCACTGCTTCGGAGCTGTTGCAGCTAAGTGATAGCTCCGAGTCTGAGGTAATTCCTAAACCTGTAAGCTCTTGTTATACTTGTTGTTTATTCCTGTCCGCCTTATCAATGCTGTTTATCAACAGGAGGACACCGGAGCCAGTAACCCGGTGGTTGAAGAGGTAACAATACTTTCCTCCGACTCGGAGCCCTTGCCAAGGCTGAAAACCCGAAGAGTAACCCGGAAAGTAAGCTTTTCCCATCCTTTAGCTTACCAAGATCCTCAATTTATTTTGAAGCGACAGGTTCATGAGAGCCGGCGGCATACCCGGACCAACAAGGACACTGACCTCTCCTCCGGGTTACCTGATGCATCAAGGAAACGCCGGACCGAGGTGATCGCAAAATTGTACCCTTTTCATCCTTTTGCGGGTGTTATACGCCAACCGCTTAATTCTTCTGACTCAAATTATCAGGAGACTTCCCCTTCTTCCGGCAATTCTATGCAGTCGAATCTGCCGGCTTTCAAGACCGTGCCCGGGTAATGATAATCATCTCATGTTGTTCTGATCTTTACTCATACTTTTTGTACTAACCTTTGTTGTTCTTTCAGTGCCCAGGCAAAGCTCACCAAGAGGGCGAAGAAAACCAAGTCGGCCGGAGAGCCGGATTTGCCTGAACCGGAGGTGGCGGTTCAAGAACCGCCAGCTGCCTCCGCCCCCGAAGCCACCGCTCCAATCGACAAGGCACCTGTAGAAGCTTCTGCTGACCCGGAGGCCTCCGGCTCGGTTTAGCCAGCAAATGACCCGGACGTGGAAATCACCCGGATGGAATTTGTTGAGCCGGGGAGGCCTACGGCACTGGCCAAGTGCTCTACCAAGGGGGAATTACTGCAGCCCCGCCGGGTCAGTCTGGATCTAACTGACTATGCCAACCTGAGCATCGGAGAGCTCGTCTCCGGCTATGTCAGCCAAGTGCACAAGAGCCGGGACGCAGAGGTTGCCATGGTGACCCAGATCCAGCAGAAATCTGAGGTATTATCCTTCTGTCCTGTTACTTACTGCATAGTTACCTTTACCATGCTAGCCCCCAAGTCGACGACTTATGATTGAATATGTTGTAGACTTAGATTCCGACTTGCTTCCATGAACCGGTAATTTGTAGATAGGAACAGTCGATACACATTAGCCCCCAAGTGCCAAGTGTCTTTGCTTGGAAAACACTTGGGACTTATCTTCCGGCTTACTCGCATAAACCGGAAATTGGTAAATAGAAAAGTTGAACATACATTAGCCCCCAAGTGCTAAGTGTCTTTGCTTGGAAAACACTTGGGACTTTAAATTTGTATAGTAACTATTCATGCCCTAACCCGGACATTTATACAGGCTGCTGGCAAGAAGCTTGAGGCTGACCTCGCTGATCTCAAGAACCCGCTGAAGATGCAAGAGATGGAGACCCGGAAGGCAAATGCCAAGTTCGTGTCCAGCATCGCCGCGCAAGAGAAGCTGAAGACGGAGTTTGACGCTGAGCAGAAGGCGTGGGCCGAAGAAAAGGCCACATTGGTGAACCGGGCTGAACAGGCGGAGAAGGCTCTCTCCGAGAAGACCGCCGAGCTCTCCGGCCTAAAGCGCCAAGTGTCTCAAATGGTTGCTGCAATCTTCGGTAAGTCATCCGCCGGCTTTCATCCAGTTTAAAATTTTGATGCCTCATAACTCACCCTTGTCGGCGGCTTATCCTATTCTATGAAACAGGTTCCAGAAGTGCCAACCTCAACCAGAGTGTGGTAATCAAGCTAAAGGCCGTGTACACCCTGGTGGAGCAACTCTACACCGGGTCACAGCGTGCCTTAGCCGTGGTGGCCTTATCCAACGAGGTGCCGACTCACCTGGCGGAGGTTCTTCGCCAGCTCGCCGTTCTGCCTCAACGTATCCAAGAACTGCGACGGGCCTCTGCAAGATCCGGAGCGATCGCCGCGCTGAGCCGGGCCAAGGCTTTCTTGCCGGAGTTAGACCCGGCAGACATCGCCCTCGGCTATCCAAGTCTGAAGGAAGACGACACGGCTTTCGACCAAAAAGACTTCGCCGCCTGCGTGAAGATCGTGCGCCCGGTGGCAACTCTTATTGGAAACGATACGGATCTGACCAAGTACCAGCCGGGTTATAATGCGGAAAATCAGAGGATCCCGACCCCTCGCTATGAAGCCCTAAGTTGAATCCCGCCGGCTCGTCAACACACCTTCGCCCCGGAGATTGACCCGGCCGGGTTAATTGATGAGGAAGCCCAATTCAAAGCGCTGAGCGGCATCGACTGGAAGTTGTCGACCTTCCAGACCTTGGGAATAGCCGGAGGAGAAGAAAGAGATGAGCCGGAGTCTTCCACCCAGCAAGCGTCTTAACTTCTGCAGCCGGCTTACCAAACAATGCTCCACCCTTTTGGACTCGATGAGTCTTGTAATAGAATAGGTGCAACACTTTATCTTTGCCGTGCCATCGTGCACGTATTGAATGCTGAAGTCTATTGAAGTTGTCTCTTGATATTTCTCCGGGTCATTCATTCTCCTTAGTCTCAAATAATTGCCTTGAACTATCCTGCATAAAAAGACAAATCGCAAGTCTCTAGGCGGCTTGCCGCGCTGAAAATCCTAGGTTTTAGATATATAACCCGGATGTGAATCAAAAAAGATTGACCCTTAATCATGTCCTTAATATAGCCGTGATAACACACTTAGCGGCCTGCAAGCATATTTCCGGTTTAGATAACCCGGGTAAATAAGGTTGGTACCTCAACTCCGGTGTACCTGTCTTAATGACACCCATTGTGTTCAACTAACACTGAAAATCAAAATTTAAACCGGCCAAGCGAGACCCGGCTGTACACACTTTGAAATAATCAGAAGAACTCTTCAATGAAGCAGAAGAACTTAGGGGCTTCTGGTTCAAATACGACCAGAAACCCGGCCCAAAGGGGTTAAGCTAAGATTCGGATACGATCATATAGCCCCCAATGGGTGTGGCGATGCCAATCAAGAGGGTACCGACAACTATGTTCTCTTTGGTTCGAATATGACCCATGTTTGAACAGGAAGCCCCCAAGTGACTTTAAGAATTGTTTTACGACGCTGATTCGAATACGATCCACGTCGGTTCTCAAAGGGGTTAAGCTATGATCAAATATGATCAAAGAAAACCTCCCAATGAGCTCGGCACTTTGCCAATCAAATGGGTATCGACAGCTATGTTCTCTTTGGTTCGAATACGACCCATGTTTGAACAGGAAGCCCCCAAGTGACCTTATTACCTGCGGCTAGATTCGAATACGATCATAAGCCGGATCCTCCTTCAAGTTATCATGTTAATCTTGCAAAGAAAACAAACACGTGCACATTTGGAGGAGAAAAAGGACAGAGGTCCTGCTTTATTGCTTATCATAATATATACATGGCTGAGAGAAATATGTACTTTATGAGAGCCGGTGGCTCAAGTGTAGTAAGGCCGAAGCTGAGCTATGTTCTACGGCCGACGGGTCTCTTCCTCCGACTTACGTGAGTCTTTGTGCTCCCGAATGTCAATGAGGTAATACGACTCGTTGTGCAAGTTCTTGCTGACCACAAAGGGCCCTTCCCAAGGCGGGGATAGCTTGTGCGCATCAGTTTGATCTTGGATGAGCCGGAGCACGAGATCCCCTTCCTGGAAGACCCGGGATTTAACCCGGCGGCTATGATAACGGCGCAGGTCTTGTTGGTAAATCGCTGAACGGGCTGCTGCCACATCACGCTGTTCGTCCAACAAGTCAAGAGCATCTTGGCGCGCCTGTTCATTATCCGCCTCAACGTAAGCCGCCACTCGAGGTGAGTCATGACGGATGTCACTGGGGAGGACTGCTTCTGCCCCATAAACCATGAAGAAAGGTGTAAAACCTGTAGACCTGTTAGGAGTAGTGTTGATGCTCCATAACACGGAGGGCAACTCCTCCACCCAACAACCCGGCGTCCGTTGCAAAGGGACCAAAAGCCGAGGCTTGATGCCCTTCAGAATCTCCTGATTAGCTCTCTCAGCTTGACCATTGGATTGAGGATGAGCCACTGAGGAAACATCAAGTCGGATATGCTCTCGTTGACAGAACTCTTCCATGGCGCCTTTGGAGAGATTGGTGCCATTGTCAGTGATAATGCTATGCGGAAAACCAAAGCGAAAGATCACCTTTTTCATAAACTGAACCGCCGTGGCTGCATCGCACTTGCTAACTGGCTCCGCTTCAACCCACTTGGTAAACTTGTCAACTGCCACCAAAAGGTGGGTCTTCTTATCCTTGGACCTTTTGAAAGGCCCAACCATATCAAGCCCCCAGACCGCAAAGGGCCAAGTAATTGGGATCATCCTCAGCTCTTGAGCCGGTACATGAGCCCATCGCGAGAACCTCTGGCAACCATCACACTTACTGACCAAGTCCTCTGCATCAGCATGAGCTGTCAACCAATAAAAACCATGACGAAAAGCCTTGGCCACAAGAGACTTTGAGCCGGCGTGATGGCCACAATCCCCTTCATGGATCTCACGCAAGATCTCTTGACCTTCCTCAGGGGAAACACAACGCTGAAACGCTCCCGTAACACTGCGGTGATGCAACTCACCATTGATAACAATCATTGACTTAGCCCGCCGGGTTATTTGCCTGGCCAAAGTTTCGTCCTCGGGCAACTCGCCCCGGGTCATGTAAGCCAGATAGGGCATTGTCCAGTCCGGTATGATATGGAGCGCCGCCACCAGTCGTGCCTCCGGGTCAGGGACAACCAAGTCTTCCTCTGTAGGCAACTTAACAGAAGGGCTATACAGGACGTCCAGGAAAGTGTTGGGCGGCACCGATTTTCGCTGAGAGCCCAGCCGGCTTAAAGCATCAGCCGCCTCATTCTTCCTGCGATCGATGTGTTCCACTTGGTATCCCTGAAAGTGCCCAGCAATGGCATCAACTTCGCGGCGATAAGCCGCCATGAGAGGGTCCTTGGAATCCCACTTTCCTGATACTTGTTGAGCCACCAAGTCTGAGTCGCCGAAGCACCTTACCGGCTTAAGCTCATCTCTTTAGCCAGCCGAAGACCATGGAGCAAGGCCTCGTACTCAGCCGCGTTGTTAGTGCAAGGAAACAGCAGCTGTAGCACATAATGGAATTTGTCACCTTTAGGGGAAGCCAACACGACTCCAGCCCCCGAGCCCTCCAACTGCCTGGACCCATCAACGTGAATAGTCCAATATGTGTTATCCGGCTTCTGCTCGGGCACTTGTGACTCTGTCCAGTCATTGATGAAATCCACCAGGGCCTGAGATTTAACAGCAGTGCGTGGCACGTACTTGAGACCATGAGGTCCAAGCTCTATAGCCCACTTAGCCACTCTCCCTGTGGCCTCTCTGTTTTGAATGATATCACCAAGAGGGGCAGAACTGACCACAGTGATGGGATGACCCTGGAAATAATGCTTAAGTTTCCGGCTCGCCATGAACACACCATACACAAGCTTCTGCCAATGCGGATACCGCTGCTTGGACTCAATGAGCACTTCACTGACATAATAAACCGGCCGCTGAACCGGATGCTCCTTACCTTCCTCCTTGCGCTCCACCACCATAGCCACACTGACGGCTCGTGTGTTCGCCGCCACATATAATAATAAGGGCTCCTTATCAACCGGAGCAGCAAGGACTGGAGGCTCTGCCAGCTGTTTCTTCAAATCCTCAAAGGCAGTATTAGCTGCATCATTCTAGACAAAGCTATCAGTTTTCTTCATCAACTGGTATAATGGCATGGCCTTCTCATCCAAACGGCTTATAAACCGGCTTAAAGCAGCGATGCGACCCGCCAAGCGCTGAACATCATTTATACACGCCGGCTTAGCCAGGGAGGTGATGGCCTTGATCTTCTCTGGGTTAGCTTCAATGCCTCTGTCAGAAACCAAAAAACCCAAGAGTTTGCCTGCAGGAACACCAAAGACACAATTGGCCGGGTTAAGCATCATCTTGTAGACCCGGAGATTATCAAAGGTTTCTCTCAAATCATCTATCAGGGTTTCCTCCTTTATGGACTTAACCACAATATCATCCACATAAGCATGAACATTGCGCCCAATCTGTTTATGAAGGCAGTTCTGCACGCAACGCTGATAAGTCGCCTGTACACACTTGAGTCCAAAGGGCATGGACACATAGCAGAAGGCTCCAAAGGGAGTGATGAACGTCGTCTTCTCCTGGTCCTTAACTGCCATCTTAATCTGATGATATCCGGAATAAGCGTCCAGGAAACTTAAACGCGCACAACCGGCCGTAGCATCAATAATTTGATCAATACGGGGAAGGGCAAAAGGATCAGCCGGACACGCTTTGTTCAAGTCCGTGTAGTCTACACACATCCGCCAAGTGCCGTTCTTCTTGAGTACGAGCACCGGGTTAGCTAACCACTCTGGGTGAAAGACTTCAACAATAAACCCGGCCGCCAAGAGCCGGGCCACCTCTTCACCAATAGATTTCCGCCTCTCTTCATTAAACTGCCGAAGGAACTGCCTGACCGGCTTAAATTTCGGATCAACATTGAGAGTGTGCTCAGCGAGTTCCCTAGGTACACCTGGCATGTCAGAAGGTCTCCACGCGAAGATGTCCCTATTCTCACGGATGAACTCGATGAGCGCGCCTTCCTATTTTGGATCTGTGACACCCAAAATTTTTGGCCTTGTTTTGTTTATTAAAATATTGCCAGGAAATAAAACTTTTCCAATTGTCAAGTTTTACCTTTTGTGATATGGATTTTTGCCTCTAGTGGGAGAAAACTTCAAAGGTATTGTTGGAACTGATTTCTCTCTAAAATAAAACAATTATTTATTCAGTGGATTCAAATGTTGCAAGATTTATTTATTCAAAAAGCTTTCTTTCTTTAAAATGATTCCTTTTGCATTTGGGGCCTATTTGCACTACAACCTCTTGACAAATGCTTTTAAAAATTCCACCAAAATTTGGGGATGTCATGTGATGTTTCCACATCACTTTTATGCAAAGATACCTTCTGGCCATTGGAGATTTTGAGCTCTACACCAATTTTTCCAATCTGGTCCAGTAGGCACTTTTGCACTGCAACCCATTTAAATATTTCTTCAAAAATTCTTCCAAGTGTTGGGAGATGACAGTGGATGCATACAATTCATCTTCAAGCAAAAAAACCAATGATGTTCTCTGAAAAATTTGAGTGGATCAACCTCTTTTGCATTCTGGCCCAATTTGATGATTTGTACAGCAAACTTAATTTTCTTTGCTCTAGCAACCCTGAGCTTTCTCCTACTTGTAGCCCTCCCTACCAAACTCTTAAGTCCAGGAGATTGGGCTCATTGGAGACTTTGAAGTGCATGTTCTAAACCTCTTTTCTTTCTGCCCAAAACTGGAGTTTTGCAAAACTTGCACTATCAACTTTCTGTCTTTGCCAAACTAACCTTGCCATCATATCCTGCACCTAGAGAGACACTGATCTGGAGATTTTGGCCACTCCAAGAGTTGCCTAGGTGCACTTGACATTCTGTCGAACACCTAGTGTGCACAGCCATTTTTGGCAAGCTCTCTGGTTTGCATGGTGGACTTGAACCCCTGACCTATCCACCTTGTCCACAGAGTGCCTTGCTACCCCTACCGTCATCCTGTGCAGTGCCTGCTCCACCCTCGCGCTCTAGACCATGCTGGCATTCCGTCGAGCACCTGCCGTGCGTGCTCTGGGCGCGCCCAGAGCGCACGTTTTGCACGCGCGCGCACTACGCCGACACGCCGCACTGCCGCACGCGACGCGACCCGACCCTGGCTCCTTCTGCATCGCTGAGCCGCGCACTAGCCGCCCCCCTGCTCCACGATCCCTCTGGCGTCCTGCTGCACCGCTGGTCGCGCCCTTGGCGGCACGCCGGCGTCGGCAGCGGATTCCGCCGCGGACGGCGCCGCCCAAGCCACCAGCGCACGACAGCTGCCCCGAGCACAGGCCGTGCTTATCCTCCCACTCGTCGGAACGCGTTCGTCGCCGCCAAGATGCCCTGCACCTACAGCAATGGCTGTCGCCGGCGATCCTATCCTCGGCCACCGCGGGAACCTGCCTCGAGCGCTATATAAAGGGTCCCCGAGCCCCTCCGAGCACTCACGCGACCTCAGGCACTCCCCGTAGAGCTCCCCTAGCAGTAGATCAGCTGTAGTGGCCGTCCTCCCCAACTCCGGCCAGCTCGGCCACCGCCAAGCCCCGGTGCGATTCGTCGCAACCGGCCACCCTCTCGCCCAACCAGCACCACCAAGATCCTCCCCGTAGCCTTGCGGAGCTGCCCAGCTACCCAACTCCGGTCGAGACCACCGGAACCCCAAAGTCACTCCACCACCGTAGCTTTTCCCCGCCGCGGAGCTCGCCGCCGGCGATTCCTGCCACCTCCGTCGACCCAACCACCACCTAAAGGACCGCCTCGGTCTAGCCGTTCCATCCCCGCCCTTGGATGCCCGTGAGGCGCCGCCGTTCGTCGCCGGCGATCGCCGGAGCCCCGCTCCCGTCGGGAAGAAGATTAGAGAAGGAGGGAAGGAACGGTCAAACCTGACTAGTGGGCCCTCTGGACCCACTGTCAGCGACCCGCGCAGCGCCCTCTCTCTGTTTAAGTGGAGGTGCAAAACCCCGTGTGCGTTTTCCCTGCTGCGTAAGCGTATTTCTGCTGAAGCGTTTTCCTCTTTTCTGTTTTTTAAAAAAAACAGATTTGACCAAACTTTGACTGGCTATAACTTTTAAAATAAAACTCCAAATGAGTTGATTCTTTTTCCTACCTCTATCAAATTTCATCTAGTTTATTTTAAGATTTATTTCAAAAATATTTGAGACAGGTTTTGGTACTGTGTTTGAAATATTTGTATTTGTGTATTTTGCAAAATAGGATTTTTGGAGGAAAAGGAAAGCTTCCAATAAGTGCATCCTTTGCATACTCTTGAAGGCAAGCATTTCTGAACTCTGGCATAATATTTGTTGTGGTGTTTTGATGCGAACACAGCACCTTTTGACTTGGAGTATGTGTGACAGTTTATGTATCGATGTAGTCTCGTGCATGAGTGCACTTTGGAGTTGTTTGTGGCCAGCAATGGATACCCTAAGGATTTGGATCGCCCTCGTGAGCTTCTCTTGCACACCGGTAGGAAGCGGGAAAGTCGTGGTCTTGGGTAGACACGAGCTTGTCCCTAATCCCTCGTTGTGACGAGTATGCCCGGCATAGCATGGTGAGGCTCGAGGAGTGGTGATTTATTTCACTAGTGGTAATATTGTTGGTGGATACTTGGATCACATGAGTCGGTGGTAGACCGAGTCTTGTTCAGTAGCTTCCTTTTGTCGGTACCACCACTTGTCCCTGCAGGGGACAGGGTATGGTTCAGTAGGTTGTCAACCCCTTTCCAAAGCACACACCGTACAGAGAGGCCGTGATGAAGGTCCCGCGGCCGCGGATTAAAGCCTGTCATTCGGTCCGGGGGCATGGGTGTTTTCGGTTGTAGCCGAAGGGGATAGCTTCCCCAGTTTGCGCGCGGTATAAATTTTGTGATCCCATGCTACGTCGAGGTTGTAGCCTCCCCACTTAGAGTTTTGCTTGGCAGGTGTCGTGGGTGATTCCAGGCACTGGTGAGTTAAGCTGGTGTGTGCAGGTCAGGCGTGTTTTCAATCAAAAGACCGTAGACGGAATTAGTCCCGAGGGACTGAGTAATCCCGTTACTCGTGGATAATGGTACTCCCTCTGCAGAGGATATATCCTGTCGGATAGTAATGTTCTTGAGTACAGGACCACAGTCTGGGTTAATTCTTGATAACGGTATTCGGATGGAGAACGGTTTAACTAGAGCTCAGTAACGGTATTCGGATGGAGAACGATTTAACTAGAACTCTGTAACGGTATTCGGATGGAGAACGATTTAACTAGAACTCTGCAACGGTATTCGGATGGAGATACGACTTGGCAAATTTATTGGTTTTCGGATGGAGAAACGACTGTGCTAAATATTGTTTATGATTATGGCACATATGTATTGTGATCTTTATTGTTTTGGACTAACCATTTATATCATGCATTTCTATTGAGTATCCCTGGGATGGTTCTACCTCCTGGATATTCACTGTGATTTTTCTTTTATAAGCCCTTTATGTGGTGTCGCTCAGACGCCCGACTGCGGCATTATTATTTCTACATTTTCCGCTCGAGGAGTCATTCAGACACTCGTTTGGCACCAGTATTATTATTTCTGCATTTTCCGCTCGAGGAGTCATTCAGACACTCGTTTGGTACCAGTATTATTATTTCTGCATTTTCCGCTCGAGGAGTCATTCAGACACTCGTTTGGTACCAGTATTATTATTTCTGCATTTTCCGCTCGAGGAGTCATTCAGACACTCGTTTGGCACCCAGTATTTTATTTTGGTATATTTTTATCCATATGTGTGCATCATGGCTTCTCGTATGTTTTCGTGACGGATGTATGTTCGACTATTAAATCTGGAATATGTTGGATATATTATACCCGTGTTCTTAATGTTTGCGAGTACATTCAAACGTACTCACTGGCTTGTCCCTGGCTATTGTCTTGGCCAGATTGCCTTGCGTGGAGGTATGCATCGCGGTGACACCCTCGGAGCCTACGTGTTGACGTGTGCAGCCTCGCGAAGATAGGAGTTATCCTGGTCAGCTGTTCTTGTGGGAAATGGAGTCCCATAGACGCAGATGTACCCAATCGCTTCCGCCCTCAACCATTAGAAACCAAATGTTGTACCCTAGGCCACAATGGTCTTGTACTACATATTTATGTTCTTGCTTGGAATTCTTGTATCAAGTTGGTGCCTCATCAGCTAACAGTAATCCTGGGGCTGGTGAGCACA
This sequence comes from Triticum aestivum, assembly GCF_018294505.1. Taxonomy (NCBI): domain Eukaryota; kingdom Viridiplantae; phylum Streptophyta; class Magnoliopsida; order Poales; family Poaceae; genus Triticum; species Triticum aestivum. The sequence continues at coordinate 503,446,474 of NC_057805.1, forward strand.
AAGGCCGTTTTTCTGGGAATTTGTATCCCAAAATCCGGTCGTGACAGGATCCAGATTTGCACTGATGCTAAACTGCTGAGATGAATCTCCTGGAACAAAATCAACAAGTTTAGTTTCATCAGCCGACTTAAATTTCATCGCCGGCTCATTTTCCGTAGTTGGCTTTTTCAGAGAGGTCATATCTGTTGGGTCAACATTGTCTTTGTAAAACTTCAACTCCTCTGTTGCACAAACAGATTTTGCATAAGCTGCATCGCCTTCCTCACATTCCAAGGCCACCTTCCGGCTGCCGTGAACCGTAATGGTCCCATTGTGACCTGGCATCTTGAGCTGTAAGTACACATAACACGGCCGTGCCATATACTTGGCGTAAGCCGGCCGTCCAAATATAGCATGGTATGGGCTTCTTATCTTGACCACCTCAAAGGTCAATTTCTCCACCCTGTAGTTGTTCTCATCTCCAAAGGCCACTTCCAATTCAATCTTGCCGACTGGATAAGCCGACTTACCAGGTACCACACCGTGGAAAATAGTGTTGGACTGGCTGAGGTTTTTATCAATCAACCCCATACGACGGAAAGTCTCATAATAGAGGATGTTGATGCTGCTTCCTCCATCCATGAGCACCTTAGTGAACTTATATCCTCCCACCTGAGGAGCCACCACTAGGGCCAAGTGACCCGGATTATCCACCCGTGGAGGGTGATCCTCCCTACTCCACACTATAGGCTGCTCAGACCACCGCAAGTAGCGTGGAACCGCCGGCTCAACAGCATTCACAGCCCTCTTATGAAGCTTCTGATCTCGCTTACACAGACTGGTGGTAAACACATGATATTGTCCACCGCTAAGCTGCTTTGGATTGGTCTGATAACTCCCCTGCTGCTGTTGATGACCCTGGCTGGACTGTTGATGAAAGCCCCCTTGACCGTTCTGAGGACCAGGATTTGAGCCGCCGCCCGGGCCATGAAAGCCGCCGGCGCTTGAGCCGCTGCCCGGGCCATTGTAGTTCTTAAAGGCCTTCATGATTGCACAATCCTTCCATAGATGAGTCGCTGGCTTCTCTCTAGAGCCATGCCTTGGACAAGGCTCATTCAACAGCTGCTCCAGTGTCGGTCCTGACCCGCCGCCTCGGGGAGGGGGCCTCCCCTTGCATCGCTGGTTATTACCTTGTGCGCTGGCGTTGGCTACAAACTCTAGGCTGCCATCAGCCTTGCGCTTGCCTCCTCCTTGGTTCCCCGGGTTATGCTGAGGACCCTTGCCATTGCCATTCTTCTTTCCCTTCCCTGCCCTTTCATCATCTGAAGGGGGATCCTTGGTACCATCAGAATTGGCGTACTTGACAAGAGCCGCCATTAGTGTACCCATATCACTGCAGTCGCGCTTAAGCCGCCCGAGTTTCATCTTCAGGGGCACAAAACGACAATTCTGCTCCAGCATTAAAACTGCTGAGCCGGCATCCATCTTGTCTGACGAGTGTATGATCTCCTTAACCCGGCGAACCCAATGTGTCGTAGACTCACCCTCCTGCTGCTTACAGTTAGTCAAATCCACAATTGACATAGACTGCCTACAGGTATCTTTGAAGTTTTGGATGAACCGGGCTTTCAGCTCAGCCCAAGACCCGATGGAATTCGGTGGTAGCCCTTTTAACCAAGTGCGGGCAGTCCCATCCAACATCATGGTGAAGTACTTGGCCATTGCTGCCTCACTGACCTCCAGTAGTTCCACGGCCATCTCATAACTCTCGATCCAGGCTGCGGGCTGTAAGTCAGCCGTGTAGTTGGGCACCTTCCTAGGGCCTTTGAAGTCCTTGGGTAAACGTTCATTGCGGATAGCTGGCACTAAACAGGGGACACCTCCCGTCCTGGTAGGGATACCCACGTCGACGGAAGTCATCGGATAAGCCGGGGGGGTCTGGTAAGCCGTCAATTGAGGCACCTACTCCGCCTCTTGCCGCGCTCTATCTTGGTCTGCTGCGTGACAGGCTCCGTTATAAGCCAGGCCATGGCCAGGGGGCGGGTCATGGCGTCGGACGTTACTTGAGCCGGTCGCTGAGACCATGTGCCTGCTGTAACTCGGGCTCCGGCCCGGACGAGGGGTCGAGTGGATCCTATCCCGGCTGTAGGAGTACGCCTCTTGCTGCGCCAGTGCCGTCTGAAGGAGTTCCCTGACCCGGCGGGTTTCAATAGCCGTCGGAGAGTCGCCGTCAACTGGGAGAGCCGCCAGCCGTGCTGCCGCAGCGACCATGTTCTCCAGCGGGTTATTATAATGACCCGGGGGTGTTGGCACATACTGAGGCGGGGCAGGGGGCACCTGGGGAGGCCCCATCACTCGTGGCTGAATAGGGGGCCCAGACCCGGGCGCTATGACCCCTGGCGGGTTACTAGACCCTGCACCTGGCGTGTTGAAGAGGTTGCGTGGATCGTAAACCGGCGGGAGCCGAGATTGGATCTTTTGATGCCTCCTTCTCATGACCTCATTGGACGCATTCTGATCCATCGTGAGTTGGAAGGACTGCGCCTGGATCAATTGAGTTTGGGCATCGAGAGCCGCCCTCTCCGCAGCCATCCTGATCCCTTCCGCTGCAAGGTCCTCCGTAGCTTTCACTAGATCCAATTTTAACTGTGCCACCTCCGCATCATGCTGAGCTTGATCCGCCGGGTCAACCGTGGCGGTTAACAGGGCCGTCATCTTGTCCGTGAGATCCATCAGTACCTGAGCCGAAGAAGGCACCGGGTTTCCCGCTCCAGCAGCGGGGTTCTGAACATGCTGTGCACCGTCCATAAAGATTCCCACCCGGCTTGGCGGCTCAAATAGGTCCGGAATACTGTCACCATCGGAACAAGCCATGAGCCTGCCATCTTGAAGTTGATACAACGAGTTTGACTCATCGGTGGCCGACTCGCCGTCAGAGCCGGCGGCCGTCTCATCACCAGATCCAGATCGATCAGAGAGTCCTCCGTGGATACACCCCACAAAAGCATGCCTTAAGGTAGGCCGGGCCCGGGCGGGTCGTGCACGCTGAGCCGTCTCGATGGGATCGGCGCAGAGATCCGGCTCAGGGCCCGGCTCACCAATCTTGCCAATGAAGACATGAATTCCGCTGAAGGGGACCCGGTACCCGTACTCAATTGAGCCGGCGTCGGGGCCCCAGTTTGCATCGTCGATGTAGAGCTTGCCGCGACGACTCTTGGTCACCCGGCCCACTGCGTATCCCTTGAGCCCTTCGAAGCTGCCCTTCAAGAACTCAAATCCACCGTGCGCTGGCCCGACGGTGGGCGCCAACTGTCGTGGAATTGTCACGGCAGATGTCCTCGAGCTAGGACTTAGTCGTGGAGCCATCGCTACTAGGAAGCTTGAAGGGGTTAAGCGGGACAAGGAACACGAGGGTTTATACTGGTTCGGCCCCTTACGGTGAAGGTAAAAGCCTACGTCCAGTTTGCGGTGGTATTGATTAGGGTTTCGATGACCAGGGAGCTTAACTGCTATGCCTGGCCCTCGACGAGATTGTTCTTCCCCCTAAACCGCTGTCGGGTCGTCCCTTTATATAGGGAGGCTGACGCCCTGCAGCTCTCAGAGTCCCGGCCGGCTCATAAGAGTGTCCGGCTCGGACTCTTAACTATTCTTGCCTTACACTACAAGTTCTACCATAATAATGATTGTAACTACGGGCCTTAAGCCATATCCGGGTCTTAAGCCCATCTTCGGCCCACCGTCTTTAAGCTTGGCGTCGGGCTTCTGGCAATGACCATTAGAGTAACCCGGCCCCTCCTGGCGGGTGACTCTAAGGTCTATATCCTCAACAGGAATGGTCACTGGAAGCGGAACTGCCCCAAGTACTTAGCGGATAAGAAGGCCGGCAACGCCAAAGGTATATGTGATATACATGTTATTGATGTGTACCTTACCAGCGCTCGTAGTAGCTCCTGGGTATTTGATACCGGTGCGGTTGCTCATATTTATAACTCAAAACAGGAGCTGCAAAATAAGCGGAGACTGGCGAAGGACGAGGTGACGATGTGCGTCGGGAATGGTTCCAAGGTCGATGTGATCGCCGTCGGCGTGCTACCTCTACATTTATCTACGGCATTAGTTTTAAACCTCAATAATTGTTATTTACTGCTAGCTTTGAGCATGAACATTGTATTTGGATCTCGTTTAATGCGAGATGGCTACTCATTTAAATCTGAGAATAATGGTTGTTCTATTTATATAAGAGATGTTTTATGGTCATGCCCCACCGGTCAATGGTTTATTTTTATTGAATCTCGAACGTGATGTTACACATCTTATATCTTATATCTTATCTTATTCTTATATATATATATATATATATATATATATATATATATATATATATACTAATTGGAGGCACCTTTCAAGTCGTCTCATTAATCCACATCATTAACATTAATTACACCGTTGGATCGTAGAATTTATGCTCTGGATAGAAGGAAAACATATGTAACACAGATGATCCCGGCGTCCATTAAAAGAGGCATGTGACACAACCAACGTTAATTAATAATGATAAAAAATAAAAATAAACATCCTTCCGTTTCCTCAAAAAAGAAAGGCAAGACTCCATCCATATGGACTCTAATCCAACGGAAAAAAGGAGAAAATCTACACGGTCCTGTTGATTGCCCTCAAAAGCCGGCTCCGTGATAAAATATTCCGCCGATTAACCATGCCAGGACGTGACAGATGTGACAAAGGACGTGACAGATGTGACAATGTATTGTACGTACAAAGGCAAAAGCAGGAGACGGCTGCAAATTTCAAAAAAAAAAAGGGAAGGAGACGGCTGCAAGCTGGACTGTTGAGTCCTCTTTTTTGGGAGGGAGAGAACCCTGATGATGCATGTTTGGTTGGATACATAAATTAAACAGAGTGACGTCTAAAAAACAAACAGAGCTCCGTATAGCTTGCAAACTGGGTATGTATAGGTACATGCGTGGTTCCTCTATATCTAACAAATAGAGCTTCGTGTAGCTTTCAAGCTGGGTTCTATACATGCATGTATACTGTCTGCGTCTAATTATTTATTGCGACTTTGCAAAAGAAACTAGCCCAACGTCTAAGGAGCCATCACGACTCGACGTCTTGAGATGAAAAGTGAAGCTTTGGGGCGTCGGCGACATGCCGGTATCTATATGGGATGTGCTGTGCCGGTACATCGGATGACTCCATATGCGAAGTGACGCGTCATGTAGTTGGCTAGACTCATCTAAGGTTCGACTATTGCCCTACAATATGCATGTATATATGATGCTATTTTTGTCTTGAGTACGTCTAATTATTTACAAGAAGAGTTATGAATATCCACTCTTACATGCATACATAGTATATGAACCTCAAACGTCTTACTCCACCTTTTACGTCGATAGTCCATACTGTGTTTCGGAACAAATATTTCTATTATTATAAAGTGATAGTTATTAAAGGTCGCATGTGTTTGACGTAAATTTTGATTGAGATATTTTCTCGGAAACAATGTAAAAAAAGTTGTACGTAGAGTCGTAGATGAACTATTCTACCCCATGAAGTAAAATATATCGTTATATCCTTATTTTAGTCTAATAAAAATTAAATAGAGAAATATATGTACACACTATTTTGCGAGTGAAGTAATCTCGAAAGTGTAACTCCAATATATAGCAAGCTCAAATGCTCCTACTTTGAAAAGCAAATTCAAAGGAAATAGAGAAAAAATATTCTGAATTGTTTTTACAACAAACATTTATTAGTTATTTTAACTACATGCAAAATTTCATTATGGAACGTTCGCCAATGTCTAGAAAAAATCAGTGCTCCAAAACGCTACTCCCTCCATTCCAAAATAAGTGTCATGGTTTTATCAAAAATTGACATTTTTGAGTATCATTTTTGTGCACAAAATATTTTGAGTGTTTTTTCTTCACGAAATATCTACAAAATATTCCACATAGACCTATTATAGAAAATAAACATAATCTATTTTAAAGGTAGGTTTGTAATCAAACTTTTTTAATGTTCTTCTGTTTGTTCTTGATATAAGTAAACTGTAAGTCCAGACTTTGTATTCTTTCATGGCAAAGTGGAACCATATTCTACTACAGGGTATTTTATTTACGGATCTTATACATTATAACTGAATAAAACATGCTCAAATTACTTATATTCCTTAAGATTTAGGTTCAACATCTCAGATTTGTTATTTGTGACCGACCTATAATATTGCTTCCTTCGTTCTTCGTAGGATTATGTGTGTTCAACCAATGCATACTCTAACAAAGTTGCAATTTCATATTATCACAACGAGCATACTCTAAGATCTCTTGCAAAGACACGAGAATAATATGTATATATCACTGTGACACATTTGAACATTTAAAAAGTGATGATAAAACTATTGCATGTCATGTTTAAACATCTTATTATTGTCCAAAGATTTATATCAAGCAAAAAATTCAATGTATCAAGTATTAAAAAGTGCTAGCCCGTGCAGAGGCACGGGTTGACGACTAGTATTCATAGTGTGAATGCCAAAAGATGTAAGGTTGATAATGATAGTCCCACATACTTGTGCGGTGCCCCCCTCCACAGTTACACACCTCGGTCATATCGTCGTAGTGCTTAGGCGAAGCCCTGCGCCGGTAACTTCATCACCGTCACCACACCGTCGTGCTGACGGAACTCTCCCTCGTCCTCAACTGGATCAAGAGATCGAGGGACGTCATCGAGCTGAACGTGTGCTGAACGCGGAGGTGCCGTACGTTCGGTACTTGGATCAGTTGGATCGCGAAGACGTTCGACTACATCAACCGCGTAACTAAACGCTTCCGCTTTCGGTCTATGAGGGTACGTGGACACACTCTCCCCGCTCGTTGCTATGCATCTCCTAGATAGATCTTGCGCGATCGTAGGTAAATTTTTTGAAATACTGCGTTCCCCAACGCATCTTATTTTGCTTAGTACGACGGTAGCATTATAAGATGATCTCTCACTAAATTTCAAGGTATAAGTGTGTTGGAAATATGCCCTAGAGGCAATAATAAAGTGGTTATTATTATATTTCCTTGTTCATGATAATTGTTTATTGTTCATGCTATAATTGTATTAACCGGAAACCGTAATACATGTGTGAATACATAGATCATAATATGTCCCTAGTAAGCCTCTGGTTGACTAGCTCGTTGATCAACAGATGGTCATGGTTTCCTGACCATGGACATTGGATGTCGTTGATAACGGGATCACATCATTAGGAGAATGATGTGATGGACAAGACCCAATCCTAAGCATAGCACAAGATCGTGTAGTTTGTTTGCTAGAGCTTTTCTAATGTCAAGTATCGTTTCCTTAGACCATGAGATTGTGCAACTCCCGGATACCGTAGGAGTGCTTTGGGTGCATCAAACGTCACAACATAACCGGGTGACTATAAAGGTGCACTATAGGTATCTCTGAAAGTATATGTTGGGTTGGCACGAATCGAGACTGGGATTTGTCACTCCGTATGACGGAGAGGTATCTCTGGGCCCACTCAGCAATGCATCATCATAATGAGCTCAATGTGACTAATGAGTTAGCCACAGGATCATGCGTTGTGGAACGAGTAAAGAGACTTGCCGATAACGTGATTGAACAAGGTATAGGGATACCGACGATCAAATCTCGGGCAAGTAACATACCGATGGACAAAGGGAATTGTATACGGGATTGATCGAATCCCCGACATCGTGGTTCATCCGATGAGATCATCATGGAACATGTGGGAGCCAATATGGGTATCCAGATCCCACTATTGGTTATTGGCAGGAGAAGTGTCCCGGTCATGTCTGCATGGTTCCCGAACCCGTAGGGTCTACACACTTAAGGTTCGGTGACGTTAGAGTTGTAATGGGAATAGTATGTGGTTACCGAAGGTTGTTCGAAGTCCCGGATGAGATCCCAGACATGACGAGGAACTCCGGAATGGTCCGGAGGTGAAGATCGATATATTGGAAGAAGGGTATTGGAGTCCGGAATTGTTCTGGGAGTACCGGGTGATGACCAGCGTGACCGAAAGGGGTTTCGGAGGCCCTGACAAGCGTTGGGGGGCCTTATGGGCCAACGGGAGGAGGCACACCAACCCACTAAGGGGTTGTGCGCCCCTCCCACCAGATCTCACGTAACTTGGACAGGTGGGGCGCCTCCACCTGGCTTGGGAGGCAAGCCTCCACCTGGCTTGGCTTGGGGGGCAAGTCTCCCTAGGGTTTCCCTAGGGAGATCCAATCTGCCTTGGACGCCGCCCCCTAGGGGAAACCCTAGGGCGCCTCCCCCTCTCCCCTTCCCCCTATATATAGTGAGGGGGTGGGAGGGCAGCCGCACCCTTCCCCTGGCGCAGCCCTCCCCCTCTGCAACACCCCCTCCTCCTCCGTAGTGCTTGGCGAAGCCCTGCCGGAGAACCACGAGCTCCACCACCACCACGCCGTCGTGCTGTCGGAGTTCTCCCTCAACTTCTCCTCTCCCCCTTCTGGATCAAGAAGAAGGAGACGTCCCCGGGATGTACGTGTGTTGAACGCGGAGGTGCCGTCCGTTCGACGCTTGATCGGATCTTCCGCGATTTGAATCGCCGCGAGTACGACTCCATCAGCCGCGTTCTTGTAACGCTTTCGCTTAGCGATCTTCAAGGGTTCAAAGATGCACTCCCACTCTCTCTCTCTCTCTCGTTTCTAGCATCTCCTAGATTGATCTTGGTGACACGTAGGAAAATTTTGAATTACTACTACGTTCCCCAAAAAAGTGTTCTCCCTGAGTATGCACGGTTGCTACAGTTCGTCGTGCCGAGACACCACGTGATGATCGGGTGTGATAAGCTCTGCGTTCACATACAACGGGTGCAAGCCAGTTTTGCACGCGTAGAATACTCGGGTTAAACTTGACGAGCCTAGCATATGCAGATATGGCCTCGGAACACTGAGACCGAAAGGTCGAACATGAATCATATGGTAGATATGATCAACATAGAGATGTTCACCATTGAAAACTACTCCATCTCACGTGATGATCGGACATGGTTTAGTTGATATGGATCACGTGATCATTTAGATGACTAGAGGGATGTCTATCTAAGTGGGAGTTCTTAAGTAATATGATTAATTGAACTTTAATTTATCATGAACTTAGTACCTGATAGTTTTTGCATGTCTATGTTGTTGTAGATCAATGGCCCGTGCTACCGTTCCCTTGAATTTTAATGCGTTCCTAGAGAAAGCTAAGTTGAAATATGTTGGTAGCAACTACACGGACTGGGTCCGTAACTTGAGGATCATCCTCATTGCTGCATAGAAGAATTACGTCCTGGAAGCACCGCTAGGTGCAACACCCGCTGCTGGAGCAACTCCGGACGTTATGAACGTCTGGCAGAGCAAAGCTGATGACTACTCGATAGTTCAGTGTGCCATGCTTTACGGCTTAGAATCGGGACTTCAAAGACGTTTTGAACGTCATGGAGCATATGAGATGTTCCAGGAGTTGAAGTTAATATTTCAAGCAAATGCCCGAGTTGAGAGATATGAAGTCTCCAACAAGTTCTATAGCTGCTAGATGGAGGAGAATAGTTATGTCAGTGAACATATACTCAATGGGTACCATAACCACTTGACTCAGCTGGGAGTTAATCTTCCTGATGATAGTGTCATTGACAGAGTTCTTCAATCACTGCCACCAAGCTATAAAGGCTTCGTGATGAACTATAATATGCAAGGGATGGAAAAGACAATTCCCGAGCTCTTCGCGATGCTAAAGGTTGCGGAGGTAGAAATCAAGAAGGAGCATCAAGTGTTGATGGTTAACAAGACCACTAGTTTCAAGAAAAAGGGCAAAGGGAAGAAGGGGAACTTCAAGAAGAATAGCAAGCAAGTTGCTACTCCTGGGAAGAAGCCCAAGTCTGGACTTAAGCCTGAAACTGAGTGCTTCTACTGCAAAGGGACTGGTCACTGGAAGCGGAACTGCCCCAAGTATTTGGCGAATAAGAAGGATGGCAAAGTGAAAGGTATATTTGATATACATGTTATTGATGTGTACCTTACTAATGGTCGTAGTAGCGCCTGGGTATTTGATACTGGTTCTGTTGCTCATATTTGGAACTCAAAACAGGGGCTACGGATTAAATGAAGATTGGCTAAGGACAAGGTGACGATGCGCGTGGGAAATGGTTCCAAAGTCGATGTGATCGCCGTCGGCACGCTACCTCTACATCTACCGTCGAGATTAGTTTTAGACCTGAATAATTGTTATTTGGTGCCAGCGTTGAGCATGAACATTATGTCTAGATCTTGTTTAATGCGAGACGGTTATTCATTTAAATTAGAGAATAATGGTTGTTCTATTTATATGAGTAATATATTTTATGGTCATGCACCCTTGATGAGTGGTCTATTTCTGTTGAATCTTGATTGTAGTGATACACATATTCATAATATTGAAGCCAAAGGATGCAAAGTTAATAATGATAGTGCAACTTATTTGTGGCACTGCCGTTTAGGTCATATTGGTGTAAAGCGCATGAAGAAACCCATGCTGATGGGCTTTTGGAATCACTTGATTATGAATCACTTGATACTTGCGCACCATGCCTTATGGGCAAGATGAGTAAAACTTTGTTTTTCGGAACAACGGAGCGAGCAACTGACTTGTTGGAAATAATACATACTGATGTATGCGGTCCGATGAGTGTTGAGGCTCGCGGCAGGTATCGTTATCTTCTGACCTTCACAGATGATTTGAGCAGATATGGATATATCTACTTAATGAAACATAAGTCTGAAACATTTGAAAAGTTCAAAGAATTTCAGAGTGAAGTGGAAAATCATCATAACAAGAAAATAAAGTTTCTTCGATCTCATCGTGGAGGAGAATATTTGAGTTATGAGTTTGGTCTTCATTTGAAACAATGGGGAATAGTTTCGCAACTCACGCCACCTGGAACACCACAGCGTAATGGTGTGTCCGAACGTCGTAACCGTACTTTATTAGATATGGTGCGATCTATGATATCTCTTACTGATTTACCGCTATCGTTTTGGGGTTATGCTTTAGAGATGGCTGCATTCACGTTAAATAGGGCACCATCTAAATTCGTTGAGACGACACCATGTGAACTGTGGTTTGGCAAGAAACCTAAGCTGTCGTTTCTTAAAGTTTGGGGTTGCGATGCTTATGTGAAATAGCTTCAACCTGATAAGCTCGAACACAAATCGGAGAAATGTGTCTTCATAGGATATCAAAAAGAGACTGTTGGGTACGCCTTCTATCACAGATCCGAAGGCAAGATATTCGTTGCTAAGAATGGATCCTTTTTAGAGAAGGAGTTTCTCTTGAAAGAAGTGAGTGGGAGGAAAGTAGAACTTGATGAGGTAATTGTACCTTCTCCCGAATTGGAAAGTAGTTCATCACAGAAATCAGTTCCAGTGATTCCTACACCAATTAGTGAGGAAAGATAATGATGATGATCATGAAACTTCAGATCAAGTTACTACTGAACCTCGTAGATCAACCAGAGTACGTTCCGCAGCAGAGTGGTACGGTAATCCTGTTCTGGACGTCTTGTTACTAGACCATGATGAACCTATGAACTATGAGGATGCGATGATGAGCCCAGATTCTGCGAAATGGCTTGATGCCATGAAAGCTGAGATGGGATCCATGTATGAGAACAAAGTGTGGACTTTGGTTGACTTGCCCGATGATCGGCAAGCCATCGAGAATATACGGATTTTCAAGAAGAAGACTGACGCTGACGGTAATGTTACTGTCTACATGATAACCCACAAGTATAGGGGATCGCAATAGTTTTCGAGGGTAGAGTATTCAACCCAAATTTATTGATTCGACACAAGGGGAGCCAAAGAATATTCTCAAGTATTAGCAGTTGAGTTGTCAATTCAACCACACCTGAATGACTTAATATCTACAGAAAAGTATATAATAGCAAAGTAGTATGGAAGTAATGATAACAGTGGCAAAAGTAACAGTAGCAGTTTTTGTAGCAATCGTAACAGTGGCAGCGGAAAAGTTACTAAGCAGAGATCAATATGTGAAAAGCTCGTAGGCAATGGATCAATAATGGATAATTATGTTGGATGCGATTCCTCATGCAACAGTTATAACATAGGGTGACACAGAACTAGCTCCAGTTCATCAATGTAATGTACGCATGTATTCCAAATATAGCCATACGTGCTTATGGAAAAGAACTTGCATGACATCTTTTGTCCTACCCTCCCGTGGCAGCGGGGTCCTATTGAAAACTAAGGGATATTAAGGCCTCCTTTTAATAGAGTACCGGACCAAAGCATTAACACTTTGTGAATACATGAACTCCTCAAACTACGGTCATCACCGGGATTGGTCCCGATTATTGTCACTTCGGGGTTGCCGGATCATAACACATAGTAGGTGACTATTGACTTGCAAGATAGGATCAAGAACTCACATATATTCATGAAAACATAATAGGTTCAGATATGAAATCATGGCACTCGGGCCCTAGTGACAAGCATTAAGCATGGCAAAGTCACAACAACATCAATCTTAGAATATAATGGATACTAGGGATCAAACCCTAACAAAACTAACTCGATTACATGGTAAATCTCATCCAACCCATCACCGTCCAGCAAGCCTACGATGGGATTACTCACACACAGCGGGGATCATCATGAAATTGGTGATGGAGGATGGTTGATGATGACGACGGCGACGGATTCCCCTCTACGGAGCCCCGAACGGACTCCAGATCAGCCCTCCCAAGAGAGAATAGGGCTTGGCGGCGGCTCTGTATCGTAAAACGCGATGAATCCTTCTCTCTGATTTTCCCCCCCGAATGTGAATATATGGAGTTGGAGTTGAGGTCGGTGGAGCTCCAGGGGGCCCACAAGGCAGGGGGCGCGCCTAGGGGTTAGGGCGCGCCCCACCCTCGTGTCCAGGGTGTGGGCCCCCTTCGGTTGATTCTTTCACCAGTATTTTTTATTAATTCCAAAAAGTGGCTCCATGAAGTTTCAGGTCATTCCGAGAACTTTTATTTCTGCACAAAAATAACACCATGGCAATTCTGCTGAAAACAGCGTCAGTCCGGGTTAGTTCCATTCAAATCATGCAAGTTAGAGTCCAAAACAAGGGCAAAAGTGTTTGGAAAAGTAGATACGTTGGAGACGTATCAACTCCCCCAAGCTTAAACCTTTGCTTGTCCTCAAGCAATTCAGTTGACAAACTGGAAGTGATAAAGAAAAACTTTTACAAACTCTGTTTGCTCTTGTTGTTGTTGCAAATATGTAAAGCCAACATTCAAGTTTCAGCAAAGATTATGAACTAACCATATTCACAATAACATTTAGGTCTCATGTTTACTCATATCAATGGCATAATCAACTAGCGAGCAATAATAATAAATCTCAGATGACAACACTTTCTCAAAACAATCATAATATGATATAACAAGATGGTATCTCGCTAGCCCTTTCTGAGATCGCAAAACATAAATGTAGAGCACCCCTGAAGATCAAGGACTGACTATACATTGTAATTCATGGTAGAAGAGATCCAGTCACAATCATACTCAATGTAAATTAATAGCAATGCATGCAAATGACAGCGGTGCTCTCCAACTGGTGCTTTTTAATAAGAGGATGATGACTCAACATAAAAGTAAATAGACAGGCCCTTCACAGAGAGAATCATGGAATTGCAGAGGTGCCATAGCTCGAGTTTTGAAATAGAGATAGATAATATTTTGGGTGGCATACTTTCATTGTCAACATAACAACCAAGAGATCTCGATATCTTCCATGCTACACACATTATAGGCGGTTCCCAAACAGAATGGTAAAGTTTATACTCCCCCTCCACCAACAAGCACACTCCACGGCTGGTCCGAAACAACGGGTACCATCCATACCAACAACAATCCTGTGGGAGTTTTGTTTGCAATTATTTTGATTTGATTTGAGCATGGGACTGGACATCCCGGTTACCGGCCATTTTCTCGTGAATGATGAGCGGAGTCCACTCATCGTGAGAATAACCCACCTAGCATGGAAGATATAGACAGCCCTAGTTGATACATGAGCTATTTGAGCATACAAAACATAATTTCATTTGAAGGTTTAGAGTTTGGCACATACAAATTTACTTGGAACGGCAGGTAAATACCGCATATAGGAAGGTATGGTGGACTCATATGGAATAACTTTGGGGTTTATGGAAGTGGATGCACAAGCAATATTCCCGCTTAGTACAAGTGAAGGCTAGAAAGAGACTAGGAAGCGACCAACTAGAGAGCGAAAACAGTCATGAACATGCATTAAGATTAATCAACAATGAGTGCAAGCATGAGTAGGATATAAATCACCATGAACATAAATATCGTGGAGGCTATGTTGATTTTGTTTCAACTACATGCGTGAACATGTGCCAAGTCAAGCCACTCGAATCGTTCAAAGGAGGATACCACCCTATCATACCACATCACAACCATTTTAATAGCATGTTGGCACGCAAGGTAAACCATTATAAACTCCTAGCTAATTAAGCATGGCATGAGCAACTATAATCTCTAGTTGTCATTGCAAACATGTTTCATTCCTAATAGGCTGAATCAGGAACGATGAACTAATCATATTTACAAAAACAAGATAGGTCGAGTTTATACCAGTTTCTCTCGTCTCAATCAGTCCATCGTATATCGTCATTATTGCCTTTCACTCGCACGACCGAACGGTGTAGATAATAATAATAGTGCATGTGCATCGGACTAAGCTGGAATCTGCAAGCATTTAATACAAGGGAGAAGACAAGGTAATATGGGCTCTTGGTTAAATCAACAATAATGCATATGAGAGCCACTCAACATTTTCATCATGGTCTTCTCCTCTCGACCCCCAAAGAAAAGAAATAAACCTATTTACACGGGAAAGCCCCCAACAAGCAAAAGAAGAACGAGAAATCTTTTTGGGTTTTATTTTCATTACTACTACTACAGGCATGGGAAGTAAACTAGATAAAAGCTATAACTATTTTTTTGGTTTTTCTTAAGGTTTTCCAGACGCACAAGAAGAAGGCTTAGAAAAGAAAATAAACTAGCATGGATAGTATAATGAAAAAGTATGAGCACCGACAACTAGAATGAGTGTGTGAACATGAATGTAATGTCGGTGAGAAATACGTACTCCCACAAGCTTAGGCTTTTGGCCTAAGTTGGTCTATGGCCACTGCTGGCCTGGCGGATATCCAAAGTCGTAGCTGGGGTTGTACTGAGATGCAACAACTACTGCCTGAAGAGCTGCAGCTCTGAGGCGAGCTGCCTCCGTCCTCCTCTCATACTCGTTCGCCTCCTCCCTGGTTATAACATATCTCCTTTTTGCCTAAAAGTTAAAGAAAGTAGGAGCAGGGAGGGCAATATGGACAGTGCGCTGTCTGTCAAAGATTAGTCGGTACTAGAGGAACTGTTATTCCTCTCAAGAAACTGATGGCGAACTATAGCACTATAATCTAGATAAGCAAGAGGCAACCCCATATCATTTCCATGTATGGGTACACCAAGATAGTTAGCTACACAAGTTGCATAAATTCCACCAAACAAATCTCCACTTGTACCGTTAAGATGCAACCTTCGTGCAACAATGGCCCCCAAGTTATATTGTTTATCACCTAATACCGCGCTCTTGAGGACACTAAGATCTGGAACGCACATGTGACAAGCCTCATCTTTACCGTTAATGCATCTACCTATAAAGAGAGCAAAATAATGTATGGAAGGGAAATGAATGCTCCCTATGGTAGCTTGTGTGATTTCTCTAGATTCCCCCGCAGTGATACTAGCAAGAAAGTCTTTATATTCAGATTTGCGAGGTTCACTAACATTGCCCCACTACGGGAGTTTACAAGCAGTATTAAAATCTTCTAGGTCCATGGTATATGATTTATCATAAAGATCAAATAAAACAGTGTGAGAATTGCATGAAGATGTAAATTTAAACCTCCTCACAAAGGAATCAGTTAGGTAGTAGTATTGTGGGCACTTATCTGACATGAAGCCCTCAAGATCAGTGTTACACACATATGCATCAAATTCATCCTTGATGCCTGCTTGGACCATAAACTCCTCTGATGGCCATTCACAAGGCCGCACTTGAGCTTCCCTCGGTGGTTCATCGTCCGGATCACGTATCGCGAGCCTTGGTCCTTGCTTCCTTGAGGAACCACCATGGTACATTTTCCTATGCATTTTTCTTTCTCTGAAAATTTTCTGAAATTTTAGTGACTCAAAATAAAAGTGAACCAAACTCAACAAGATTGATAACAACTACTCCCACAAGTGCCTAGAGGCTATATCATGCATTAAAACTACTTTGGACCATATAAATTTGACATGCAAGCTCAAGAACAGGGTCACCTTAGCAGCGAAAACTTGCAATAAATAAAGCACTAGAACAAAAACTAATTGGACCATTGGAGGAGCTACATACCGAAGAACAATCCCCCAAAACAGTTTTATGAAGGAAGCTTTGAGCAAGGAGATCGAAAATGGCAGCAAGATGAGCTAGAACACGGGTTTGAGCTATGGGAGGATTTTTCTAGAGGAAGACGAAGTGAGTGGGTGCTGGAATATGTGGAGGGGGTCCACGTGGGGCCCACGAGGCAGGGAGGCGCGCCCCGGGGGGTGGGCGCGCCCTGCACCCTCGTGGCCAAATGGTGGGTCCCCCTGGTGTGTTCTCAGTGCCAGATATTCTTAAATATTCTACAGAAAATCAAATTTCATTTTTGGGATGTTTGGAGAACTTTTATTTTTGGGGTATTTTTTATTACAAGGATAATTCAGAAAACAGACAGAAAATACTATTTTTGCTTTATTTAATCTAAGTAACAGAAAGTAAAAAGGAGGGTATAGAGAGTTGTGCTTTCTAACTTCATCCACCCCATGCTCATCGAAAGGAATCCACTAACAAGGTTGATCAAGTCTTGTTAACAAACTCTTTCCGAATCGCATAAAACTGGAGAATTTTTTAATAACACTAGGTTACCTCAACGGGGATATGCACGTCCCCAACAATAAGAATATCATATTTGTTCTTGATAGTAGGAAGAGGAAATTCAAAACCTCCAATAATAATTGTTGAAAATTTTCCAATAGAATTGATACTGTGGACTTGAGGTTGTTTCCTCGAAAAATGTACCGTATCCTCATTACCGTTAACATGAAAAGTGACATTGCCTTTATTGCAATCAAGAACAGCCCCTGTAGTATTCAAAAAGGGTCTACCAAGGATAATCGACATACTATCGTCCTCGGGAATACCAAGAATTAAAAAGTCCGTTAAAATAGTAACATTTGCAACCACAACAGGCACATCCTCGCAAATACCAACAGGTATATCAGTTGATTTACCGGCCATTTGCAAAGATATTTCAGTAGGTGTCAACATATTCAATTCAAGTCTACGATATAAAGAGAGAGGCATAACACTAACACCGGCTCCAAGATCACATAAAGCAGTTTTAACATAGTTTCTTTTAATGGAGCATGGTATAGTTGGTACTCCTGGATCTGCTAGTTTCTTAGGTATTCCACCTTTAAAAGTATAATTGGCAAGCATGGTGGAAATTTCAGCTTCCGGTATCTTTCTTTTATTTGTAACAGTATCTTTCATATACTTAGCATAAGGATTCATTTTAAGCATTTCAGTCAAACGCATACGCAAAAAGATAGGTCTAATCATTTCAGCAAAGCGCCCAAAATCCCCATCATCCTTTTTCTTGGATGGCTTAGGAGGAAAAGGCATGGGTTTCTGAACCCATGGTTCTCTTTCTTTACCGTGCTTCCTAGCAACGAAGAATCTCTTATCATAACGTTGATTCTTTGATTGTGGGTTATCAAGATCAACAGCAGGTTCGGTCTCTACATCATTGTTATTGCTAGGTTGAGCATCAACATGAATGTCATCATTAACATTATCACTAGGTTCATGTTCATCACCTGATTGTGTTTCAGCATCAGAAATAGAAATGTCATTGGGATTCTCAGGTGGGTCAACCACAGGTTCACTAGAAGCATGCAAAGTCCTATCATTTTTCTTCTTCTTCTTAGAAGGACTAGGTGTATCAACATTAGTTCTCTGAGAATCTTGCTCAACTCTCTTAGGGTGGCCCTCAGGATACAAAGGTTCCTGAGTCATTCTATCCCCTCTAGTCACAACTCCAACAGCATTTTCATTTTTCTTATTACTTAATTCATTGAGCAAATCATCTTGAGCTTTAAATACTTGTTCTACCTGAGTGGCAACCATAGAAGCATGTTTACTAATAAGTTTAAGTTCACCTTTAACTCTAGACATATCATCACTCAAGTGTTCAATCATATAAGTATTACGTTTCAATTGTCTACCAACATAAGCATTGAAGTTTTCTTGTTTAACAATAAAATTATCGAACTCATCTAAGCATTGGCTAGAAGACTTATTACGAGGAATATCACCCTCATCAAATCTATAGAGAGAATTTACCTTTACTACCTGTGTCGGGTTATCAAGACCATGTATCTCTTCAATAGGTGGTAAATTATTAACATCTTCAACTTTAATACCCTTTTCTTTCATAGATTTCTTTGCCTCTTGCATATCTTCAGGACTGAGAAATATAATACCCCTTTTCTTCGGAGTTGGCTTAGGAGTTGGTTCAGGAAGTGTCCAATCATTATCATTACTCAATATATTATTCAATAGCAATTCAGCTTGCTCAACAGTTCTTTCCTTGAAAACACAACCAGCACAACTATCCAGGTGGTCTCTGGAAGCATCAGTTAGTCCATTATAAAAAATATCAAGTATTTCATTTTTCTTGAGAGGATGATCAGGCAAAGCATTAAGTAATCGGAGAAGCCTTCCCCAAGCTTGTGGGAGACTCTCTTCTTCAATTTGCACAAAATTATAGATTTCCCTTAAGGCAGCTTGTTTCTTATGAGCGGGGAAATATTTAGCAGAGAAGTAATAAATCGTATCCTGGGGACTACGCACACAACCAGGAGCAAGAGAATTAAACCATGTTCACCCTTTAATGAGAACGGAAATAACTTAAGCATATAGTAGTAACGAATTTTTTCCTCATGAGTGAATAGGGTGGCTATATCATTCAATTTAGTAAGATGTGTCACAACAGTTTCAGATTCATAGCCATAAAAAGGATCAGATTCAACCAAAGTAATTAACTCAGGATCGACAAAGAAATCATAATCCTTATCAGAAATACAGATAGATGAAATAGCAAAAGCAGGGTCATATTTCATTCTAGCATTCTAAGATTTTTCTTTCAGCTTAGCTAATAGTTTCTTAAGATCATATCTATCTTTGCAAGAAAAAAAGTCTCTAGCAGTTTCTTCATCCATGACATAACCCTCAGGCACATCAGGCAATTCATATCTAGGGGGAGAATCTTCATCATCACTTTCATCAATATTATCAATTTCAATAATTTCATTCTCTCTAACCCTAGCAAGTTGTTCATCAAGAAATTTACCTAATGGCACAGTATTATCAAGCATAGAAGTAGTTTCATCATAAGTATCATGCAAAGTAGAAGTGGCATCATCAATAACATGCGACATATCAGAATTAATCGCAGGAGTAGGTGTCGCAAGTTTACTCAAACAGAAGGTGAATCAAGTGCAGAGCTAGATGGCAGTTCCTTACCTCCCCTCGTAGTTGAGGGAAAAATCTTGGTTCTTTCATCTTTCAAGTTCCTCATAGTGATCAATAGATATAAATCCCAAGTGACTCAAAGAATAGAGCTATGCTCCCCGGCAACAGGGCCAGAAAATAGTCTTGATAACCCACAAGTATAGGGGATCGCAACAGTTTTTGAGGGTAGAGTATTCAACCCAAATTTATTGATTCGACACAAGGGGAGCCAAAGAATATTCTCAAGTATTAGCAGTTGAGTTGTCAATTCAACCACACCTGAAAGACTTAATATCTGCAGCAAAGTATTTAGTAGCAAAGTAGTATGGAAGTAACGGTAACAGTGGCAAAAGTAACAGTAGCAGTTTTTGTAGCAATCGTAACAGTGGCAACGGAAAAGTAACTAAGCAAAGATCAATATGTGAAAAGCTCGTAGGCAATGGATCAATGATGGATAATTATGTCGGATGCGATTCCTCATGCAATAGTTATAACATAGGGTGACACAGAACTAGCTCCAGTTCATCAATGTAATGTAGGCATGTATTCCGAATATAGTCATACGTGCTTATGGAAAAGAACTTGCATGACATCTTTTGTCCTACCCTCCCGTGGCAGCGGGGTCCTATTGGAAACTAAGGGATATTAAGGCCTCCTTTTAATAGAGTACCGGACCAAAGCATTAACACTTAGTGAATACATGAACTCCTCAAACTACGGTCATCACCGGGAGTGGTCCCGATTATTGTCACTTCGGGGTTGCCGGATCATAACACATAGTAGGTGACTATTGACTTGCAAGATAGGATCAAGAACTCACATATATTCATGAAAACATAATAGGTTCAGATCTGAAATCATGGCACTCGGGCCCTAGTGACAAGCATTAAGCATGGCAAAGTCACAACAACATCAATCTTAGAATATAATGGATACTAGGGATCAAACCCTAACAAAACTAACTCGATTACATGGTAAATCTCATCCAACTCATCACCGTCTAGCAAGCCTACGATGGGATTACTCACACACGGCGGCGAGCATCATGAAATTGGTGATGGAGGATGGTTGATGATGACGACGGCGACGGATTCCCCTCTTCGGAGCCTCGAACGGACTCCACATCAGCCCTCCCGAGAGAGATTAGGGCTTGGCAGCGGCTCCGTATCGTAAAACGCGATGAACCCTTCTCTGTGATTTTTTTCTCCCCAAACGTGAATATATGGAGTTGAGGTCGGTGGAGCTCTAGGGGGCCCACGAGGCAGGGGGCGCGCCCCCACCCTCGTGTCCAGGGTGTGGGCCCCCTTCGGTTGATTCTTTCGCCATTATTTTTTATTAATTCCAAAAAGTGGCTCCGTGAAGTTTCAGGTCATTATGAGAACTTTTATTTCTGCACAAAAATAACACCATGGCAATTCTGCTGAAAATAGCGTCAGTCCGGGTTAGTTCCATTCAAATCATGCAAGTTAGAGTCCAAAACAAGGGCAAAAGTGTTTGGAAAAGTAGATACGTTGGAGACGTATCACTACAAAGCTCGACTTGTTGCGAAAGGTTTTCGACAAGTTCAAGGAGTTGACTACGATGAGACCTTCTCACCCGTAGCGATGCTTAAGTCTGTCCGAATCATGTTAGCAATTGCCGCATTTTATGATTATGAAATTAGGCAAATGGATGTCAAAACTACATTCCTTTATGGATTTCTTAAAGGAAGAGTTGTATATGATGCAACCAGAAGGTTTTGTCGACCCGAAAGGTGCTAACAAAGTGTGCAAGCTCCAGCGATCCATTTATGGATTGGTGCAAGCCTCTCGGAGTTGGAATATACGCTTTGATAGTGTGATCAAAGCATATGGTTTTATACGGACTTTTGGAGAAGCCTGTATTTACAAGAAAGTAAGTGGGAGCTCTGTAGCATTTCTAATATTATATGTGGATGACATATTGTTGATTGGAAATAATACAGAATTTCTGGATAGCATAAAAGGATACTTGAATAAGAATTTTTCAATGAAAGACCTCAATGAAGCTGCTTATATATTGGGCATCAAGATCTATAGAGATAGATCAAAGACGCTTAATTGGACTTTCACAAAGCACATACCTTGATAAAATTTTGAAGAAGTTCAAAATGGACTAGTCAAAGAAAGGGTTCTTGCCTGTGTTACGAGGTGTGAAGTTGAGTGAGACTCAATGCCCGACCACTGCAGAAGACAGAGAGAAAATGAAAGTCATTCCCTATGCTTCAGCCATAGGTTCTATCATGTATGCAATGTTGTGTACCAGACCTGATGTGTGCCTTGCTATAAGTATAGTGGGGAGGTACCAAAGTAATCCAGGAGTGGATCACTGGACAGCAGTCAAGAACAGAAATAACTGAAAAGGACTGAGGACATGTTTCTTGTTTATGGAGGTGACAAAAAGCTTATCGTAAATGGTTACGTCGATGCAAGCTTTGACTCTGATTCGGATGACTCTAAGTCGCAAACCGGATACGTATTTATATTGAATGGTGGAGCTGTCAGTTGGTGCAGTTCCAAGCAGAGCGTCGTGGCGGGATCTACGTGTGAAGCGGAGTACATAGCTACTACAGAAGCAGCAAATGAAGGAGTCTGGATGAAGGAGTTCATATCCGATCTAGGTGTAATACCTAGTGCATCAGGTCCAATGAAAATCTTTTGTGACAATACTAGAGCAATTTCCTTGGCGAAGGAATCCAGATTTCACAAGAGAACCAAGCACATCAAGAGACGCTTCAATTCCATCCGCGATCTAGTCAAGGAGGGAGACATAGAAGTTTGCAAAATACATACGGATCTGAATGTTGCAGACCCATTGACTAAGCCTCTTCCACGAGCAAAACATGATCAGCACCAAGACTCCATGGGTGTTAGAATCATTAGTATGTAAACTAGATTATTGACTCTAGTGCAAGTGGGAGACTGAAGAAAATATGCCCTAGAGGCAATAATAAAGTTGTTATTTATATTTCCTTATATCATGATAAATGTTTATTATTCATGCTAGAATTGTATTAATCGGAAACTTAGTACATGTGTGAATACATAGACAAACAGAGTGTCCCTAGTATGCCTCTACTTGACTAGCTCGTTAATCAAAGATGGTTAAGTTTCCTAGCCATAGACATGTGTTGTCATTTGATGAACGGGATCACATCATTAGAGAATGATGTGATGGACAAGACCCATCTGTTAGCTTAGCATTATGACCGTTTAGTTTTATTGCTATTGCTTTCTTCATGACTTATACATGTTCCTCTGACTATGAGATTATGCAACTCCCAAATACCGGAGGAACACCTTGTGTGCTATCAAACGTCACAACGTAACTGAGTGATTGTAAATATGCTCTACAGGTGTCTCCGAAGGTGTTTGTTGGGTTGGCATAGATCAAGATTAGGATTTGTCACTCCGTGTATCGGAGAGGTATCTCTGGGCCCTCACGGTAATGCACATCACTATAAGCCTTGCAAGCAATATGACTAATGAGTTAGTTGCGGGATGATGCATTACAGAACGAGTAAATAAACTTGCCGGTAACGAGATTGAACTAGGTATGAGGATACCGACGATCGAATCTTGAGCAAGTAACATGCCGAAGACAAAGGGAACAACATATGTTGTTATGCGGTTTGACCGATAAAGACCTTCGTAGAATATGTAGGAGCCAATATGAGCATCCAGGTTCCGCTATTGGTTATTGACCGGAGATGTGTCTCGGTCATGTCTACATAGTTCTCGAACCCGTAGGGTCCGCACGCTTAACGTTCTATGATGATTTGTATTATGAGTTATGTGATTTGATGACCGAAGTTTGTTCGGAGTCCCGGATGAGATCACGGACATGACGGGGAGTCTCGAAATGGTAGAGACATAAAGAATGATATATTGGACGATGTTATTCGGACACCGGATGAGTTCCGAGATGTACCGGGTAACTATCGGAGTGCCGGAGGGTTATCGGAACCCCCCGGGGGAACTAATGGGCCAACATGGGCCTTAGTGGAGAGAGAGGAGGGCCGCAAGGGGCTGGCCGCGCGCCCCACGTGACAATCCGAATTGGACTAGGGGAAGGGGGCGGCGCCCCCCTTTCCTATTCCTTCTCCCTCTCCCTTCCTTCTTCCCCCTTCCACCAAGTGGAATCCTACTAGGACTTGGAGGCCTAGTAGGACTCCTCTCTTGGCACGCCCTACAGGGGCCGGCCGGCCTCCCCCCTCCTCCTTTATATACGGAGGCATGGGGCACCCTAGAACACACAAGATCAATTGTCTTAGCCGTTTGCGGTGCCCCTCTCCACAGTTTAACACCTCGGCCATATCGTCGTAGTGCTTAGGTGAAGCTCTACGCCGGTAACTTCATAATCACCGTCGCCACACCGTCGTGCCGACGAAACTCTCCCTCGTCCTCAACTGGATCAAGAGCTCGAGGGACGTCATCGTGCTGAACGTGTGCTGAACACGGAGGTGCCGTACGTTCGGTACTTGGATCGGTTGGATCGTGAAGACGTTCGACTACATCAATCTCGTTACTAAACGCTTCCGCTTTCGGTCTACGAGGATACGTGGACACACTCTCCCGTCTTGTTGTTATGCATCCCCTAGATAGATCTTGCGTGATCGTAGGAATTTTTTTGAATTACTACGTTCCCCAACAGCTATCAGTTCCTACCCATTTGTAACGTGTCTGGTTAGGAAAGTTTGAAAATATTTGGAAAGTTTTTACTGGGAGATCGGAAAAATCAATGTGAGGAGGTGGTGGTGAGAGATGAGACGAAAATAAACTAGCAAAAATAAACCAGACGGAACAAAACCGTGAAACAGAGACTACCAAGTCCTCTCTTAGGAGTAGAGATTAAAAGACAATATCTAGCATATAAATGATACAAAAGATGGTACCAAATCAAAGGATTGATTGATACGAGCCTCCTATGATTGCATGCTCAATAAAGTAAGACATATGACGCCTCTCCTCCAACGGCGACTAGGGTTCCTGCCGCCCGGCGGCAGCGTCGATCTGCCTCGTCTCATGTGGCCTTAGGTCCATGGGGTGTGGTGGATCCCGGCCCTGCCTAGCCCCCATCCCGGTGGTGCATGTATCATCGTCGGACAAGGTGTGGAGGTGTTTCTCCGGCGGATCTCACATAACTCAGTCGGTGCTTGTCTTTCGTGCACTTGTCTTATAAGGCCTTAGCACGATTACTTTCGATTATCTACTACAACAAGTTTTGTTCGGTTCCGGCGAGGGAGGGCGATGACGGCGGCACGTCTTCAGCTCGCTTCATTGCTTGTAGTCGTCGCTAGGTGGTCTACCGAATGTAAGTTTTATTATTTTTAGTGTTCATTGTACTGCCATAATTGAAGATGAATAGATTGAAAATTTCCCGCATTTTTTTTTATAATTTTGAATTACAAATCTGTGCATTCAGGTAAATTTTTGAAGTTAGCAGGTTTAACAACAAATGCTAAATGTGAATTACTAAATCGGATTCCACATTTATGTTCTCCGCAGAACAACGAAACTAAGGAAAACAATATGAAAATGGAAAAGCATTAAGAACTAAAGATCATGTTTGAATCAAGCATCAAACAGTGGCAACTAGCAATAGAAATTCCCGGCAAAAAAACTAGCAAGAGAAACTAGGATTTGGAAACAGTGGCAACTTGCAAGAGAAATCTCTTCATGAACTAGCCTAAGACGGGTCATCTTCATTTTCTTGACAAAAAGACTCCCGTACGCAACGCACTAGCAGCACATGCCCTTCTGTCTTTCTTGTTCTCGTTCACTTTCTTGTTTAGTGGTCTGGCCAATGGCCCAGCAAGAGGGGTAGGAAAGTGGGCTACTCCCCAGGCCAGTTATTTTTCTCTAGATATATAGGCTGGGAAATTTATCACGCCCCATCTCATTGTTGGGGCTGCCTGGGGCCCTGATCCGCCCGCTGGGTGGATGAAATTGAATGAGTAGACAGATCTCGCGAAATTGTGTAGGATTTGGAGAAGTTTGGGAGGAAGAAGGAGAAAGAAAGAAGAATGAGATGGAATATCTCTTACCTTGGTTGATTTTTTTGGCATGGTAATACGTGTCTCATTCATATCATAAAGAACAAAGTACAAATCACGTAAAGACCGACATGACAAAACTGAAAAGATAGCAGAACATCTCTGAGCTTGACACCAACGCTCGTCAACTGCCTCCGGCACCACCACAACAGTCAACGAAGAAAAGAATGACGAATCACCACCTCACCCGAGCTTGACGAGGCTCCATCGTTGATATGCAGCTTTGCGGACCTCTAAGGTGCCTCACCAAAAGTGAAGCCCATCAAAGGCGCGGTACAAGTGCTGGTATCACTAGTAGAAAACAGAGTTTTAATACCGGTTCATAAGGGCCTTTAGTGCCGGTTCTGCAACCGGCACTAAAGAGTGGAGACTAAAGCCCCCCCCCTTTTAGTACCGGTTCGGCACGAACCGCCACTAAAGGCCCACCACGTGGCGTGAGCTCGCGACATGGTATGGGGGACCTTTAGTACCGGTTGGTGTTACCAACCGGTACTAAAGGTATTTTTTTTTAATTATTTTTTGAAAATTTTGGAAAAAAATTGATTTTTTTCGATTTTCAATTTTCTGAATTATTTGATGATTTTGTCTCTAATCACCACTCTTAACTGCTCAAGTGTGGATCACTCATTCCAAATCGTCTAACTTCCCGACCGTTCACCCATCCTTTCACTCCCCCAGCCTGAGCACGCTTAACTTCGGAGTTTTATTCCCCCTACTTTCCAAGTCTGCACTTGTTGTTTTCCTGACAAATGTAAGCTGTAAATCCTATTAACCCTCAGCAGTTTAGCTTGAGCATTAGGTCACACATTTCACCGTTTGAGTTTGAAACTATTATTCTAAAAAACAGTAATTATTTAGTAACACTAATATTTCTTGAATAAGTTTGACCATAGTTTGACCACAGTTTGACCATAGTATGACTAGATTTGACCAAAATTCAAAAAATTGAAATAAATTATTTAGTAACACTAATATTCTTGAATAAGTATGTAGTAACATTAATACTTCTTGAATAAGTAGTTTGACCAGATTTAACCAAATAAAAAAAAACTTAAATTTGAGCATATCTTTCGTGCGACATCGTATGCAAAAGTTATAGCCGTTTTACATTTTTCCTACACTTTTTGCAAAAATGTCCAAATTTAAGTTTTCAAATTTTCCTAACTAGTAGATGTAGTAATATAACTACCTCTCGAAGGATTTTATTTTTTGAAGTTTTTATCATTTTCTTTTGATTTTTTCAAAACTGAAATGGCGATACACGCGGGGGGGGGGGGGGGGGGGTTAGAGTTTGAAAATTGCCCTATAGTGCCGGTTTGTGTCTCCAACCGGTACTATAGGTCAGACCCCTTTAGTACCGGTTCGTGGCACGAACCGGTACTAAAGGTTAGCCATTTAGAACCGGTTTGTGACACGAACCGGTACTAAAGGTGATCGTGGGGCCCCGGCCTAACGCCAGCCTACCATCACCCCTTTAGTACCGGTTCGTGCCACGAACCGGTACTAAAGGTTCAACACGAACCGGCATTAATGCATAGCCGTTCGAACCGGCACTAATGGTACCATTAGTACCGGGCTAAAATCAAACTGGGACTAATGTGTCTCACATTAGGTCCTTTTTCTACTAGTGTATGAGCACTTACGCCGAAATCACTAATTAAGGAGTACTCGTTGCAAAGAACACTCCACCTTCCCTGGTTAAGACAAGTGGCACACATGCAGCGCGTCACTTGTCGCAACCTGGGAGTTTTCCCTTTTTTCGTAGATCCGTTTATTCAAAACGTTTTATCTTAAACCGTGCGTCCAAATCTCAAACCGTTTTCACTATTGGATTCCTCGCGTCGAGATCTTCAAAACTAGATCCCATGTTGATAAGTTTTGACGAACTTTTTTTTCATGAAAAAACCGGACGAAAAAACTGGTCGAAAAAACCACATCGGGAGCATTGTTTTTTTTTCCTTTCTGAAAGAGGCACGCCCGTGCCTCTTGCGAAATCACAACCGTGCCTCTCGTGGAAGCAAAACCGTGACTCTCGTGGAAGGAAAAAAACAAAAAACGCGCTTTTTTTTCCTTTCCGAAAGAGGCACGCCCGTGACTCTCGCGAAAGCACAACGGGTGCCCTGGCGAAAGCAAAACCGTGACTCTCGTGAGAGAAAAAAAACAGAAAGCGTATTTTTTCCCTTTCCGCGAGGCACGACCGTGACTCCCGCGAAAGCACAACCATGCCTCTCGCGGAAGCAAAACCGTGACTCTCGCGAAAGAAAAAAAAAACAAAAAACACGTTTTGTTTTTCCCTTTCCGAGAGGCACGGCCGTGACTCTCGCGAAAGCATAACTGTGCCTCTCGCGGAAGTAAAACCGTGACTCTCGCGAAAGAAAAAAAAACAGAAAACGCGTTTTTTGTTTCCGAAAGGCACGGCCGTGACTCTCGCTAAAGCACAACCGTGCCTCTCGCGGAAGAAAAACCGTGACTTTTCGCAAAAGAAAAAAAAAAGAAAACGCGTTTTTTTGCGTAAATTTTTTTTTCCCGAAAATTTTTTTTGGTCAAAAAACTAAGGAAGACCGGGGGAAACCAAAACGTCGAAAAAAACCAAGAAAAAATCCGTTTAAAAAGCCGAAAACGCGTGCGGAAAAATAAAAAAAATAAAATCTGGAGGGAGCGTCCAGAGCGCGACACGTGGCGAATGGCTGAGAGCGCGCCAAGTGACGCTGATCGTTGCGAGGCTCCCGGAGGAGCGCTTGTTAACTAGTTGCTCTCCACTTACGCTCGTACCAGACACCGTCTTATGCTCTGAATAGGCCAACGTTGTCGTGCATATATAGTGGCGTAGCTGTAGGGTGGTCCATGAATTTGGCCCATTAGTTTAGTAGTACTTCTCTGAAAAAAAGAAATTATATCCAGACCCAACTCAGATCTCAGCCCATGTACATGCGAAGCATTGGCTCGTTTCTATCGTCTCCTGTTACGCCTGTAGGTACGCTGATCGTTCCTAATTCCCGACTCCCCGTCGTCTCCTTTTCCTCTATGTTGGAACTATCTTGTTATTAGTGCCAAGAGTAGATGATTAGATCATGTTTATTTTGGATTGCATGATGTTGTTTTAGTAGCTGACTAAGTTCTAGCTAGTTGCATGCACGTGATAATGGCAGAGGGGCATACCGGCAAGAGAGACAGCACTAAGCGATACAGAGAGTGCAGTCAGCGGCCAGATTGCAAGTCATTAGTGGAGTAGTGCATGCATGAGTTGTTAGGATTAGTCAAGTTGAATAGTGGCAAGCTACATGCATGGATCAAGTTTGGCATGGTCGTGTGGCTGTTGAGGAGAAGCCGTACAAGAGCTGAACGTGGGTGCATGCAGGTAGTGGAGAGTGAGAAACGGATCAAGCCGTTGTGGCTTGGCCATGCGATCATTGCATATTTCCCTTTAAATAGACTTGTAACCAGTTTTGCTATTTGAGATGAGGAATACAGAAAAGGCACAAGTGCGTGTGCCAGAAAAGTTCTGCGTGTTTGTGTTCTTCCTCTCCATTGTGTATTACGTGAGAAGTGTAGGTGTGTCCACTGCGTACTCGCGTGTGTGTATCCATTGATCTCCTGGGCCATGCCAACACTCTAGTCTCCGAAAGTCTAAAACCCTAGCGCCATCGCCCAGCGCAAGGCCGACACTCCGGCAGGGCATCAGCCGATGGCGACGGCCAGGCGGCCGACGAAGGACGCGCGTCCCGGCGGCCGACGAAGGAACCGCGCACACAAGCATAGGTACAGCCCCGCGCAGTGCGTACTAGTTGATTTCTTTTCCATTTCAATCCAGAGTAAGATGTTTGTTCTTCTCTAATTCAAAGCACAATTTCCTTTTGCTCTGAAGATTTGAACGATTTCTTGAGAGTGCAAGCTTTAAAGGTTTTTGCAATGGATAATTTGTCAATTGAACCGATTGAATCATTACGGCTTTGTTCCAACTGAGTTAATGTATTAACTTCTTTGTAGAATTGTTGCGAAAATGAAGAGGACAAGAGACATTGCATCGCTTTTTGAGACATGGATCCAAGAAGAAGGTGGCTGCTCCTTTTTCACCTCCTTCTCCGGCACCAATAGCGCCCGCGGGGGAACAACAAACCTTAGAGTCAGTGCATGGGAGAGTAAATGAAGAAATAGTGGATTCACCATCGCCATCGCCGCCGCCACCACCACCATCATCAATATTGCTTGGGTTTACTTTGCCTATATCATGTCATCTTGCTTAAGGCGTTAATCTGTTTTATACTTAATACCCTAGATGCATGCTGGATAGCGGTCGATGGATGGAGTAATGGTAGTAGATGCAGACAAGAGTCGGTCTACTTGTCTCAGACATGATGCCTATATACATGATCACTGCCTTGGATATCGTCATAATTATGCGCTTTTCTATCAATTGCCCAACACTAATTTGTTCACCTATCGTATGTTATGTGCTCAAGAGAGAAGGCTCTAGTGAAAACTATGGCCCCGGGATCAACTTTTATCATATATAAAGACACAAAAATACCTTGCTGCAATTTTATTTCTTTTATTTTGTTTTTCAATTTATCTTATTACCTGCCACTACGAGATTTAATCCTTGCAAGTAACCGCTGAGGGGATTGACAACCCACTTGTTCGAGTCGGGTGCAAGTATTTGCTTTTGTGTGTGCTGCTAACGAGATTCTGTGTTGTTCTCCTACTGTATTGATAACCTTGGTTCTTAACTGAGGGAAATACTTATCTTTAATGTACTGCTTCATCCTTCTCCTATTCGAGGAAATCCCAACGCAGCTCACAAGTAGCAGCGGGCATGGTTGTGACACGCTCACGAGTCAGGGGGGGGGGGGGGATACATTGGGGTATCCTCCTGATGTGGGTTGTGAGGAGATGACCATTTGAAACCTTCTAGGCACCCCAAAGTTGGGTCAAAATCCACTACCCAGTAGGGTTGTAACATAGGTTATTTTGGACTTTGCACATGAGGGAAGGGGGATGTTTTACCATCCCATCCAACACCCAACAAGCAGTGTGAAAATGTCCGTTGAGCCTCCATTGGAGAAGAAAAGAGAAACCAAAAGAGAAAGGGAAAGATAGGAAGATTGAAGGAAGAAGCTTGCTATCAAGCAAAGGGATCCCATCCCCAAGGTTGTGAAGTCCAGATCCACAATTTTGTCTCCTTGAAGCTATGGTTTCACCATCTTTGATGAGATTCTTTCAATCCCTACCTCTCGCGGCCTCGAATCTTATTGTTGTTATCCAAGATGCATAAATCTTGATGAGATCCTCTAGTGCTACCTATATAAGAACATTTTGTTTCCCACATTTGATTGTAGTGGAAGAAGATTTGGATGGCTTCGGCCCGTGTTTTTTATCCCAATATGGGGGGTTTCCCACATTAAAAATCTGGCGGCATATGTGTTGATGTTCTGCTGTTGTTCAGAGGTTTCCTTCTGTGCTAAGCAACCATCATTGAATTAGTACATGAAGTAGTGTTGGAATTATTTTGTTTCTACTGCAATTTTAGACCACAATCGTGTGCTAATTCCCAACACTCGGTTGGTGTCATCAAATCAGCAGAGACATGTATTTTGTTGCACTGCTGAGCATGCGGGCAGAAGCTCACAAATCATAAAATACAAAAACAAGAAACAAAGTATTGAGATGAACATAAGAAAATATTACGAAGAAGGACATGTATGTAACCTGTGATTTTTTGTTTTTACAATTGATATGGTCTTCTACGTAGCGATGACAGAAGCAAAGCATGAAAGAAGAATGACATATACACCAACCCAACATTATATCCCTGACAAAAAGATGGTGGATCGTCACGTCGACGACCGAGGGAGTACCCCGGAATGCTTCCCGTCAGCCTGAGCGTTTCACCAATTGTGTGCCAGGTGGCGGCGAGCGAAGGGCGAGGAAGTCACGCAGATGGTTTGTCCTTCAAGTAAGGCAGGATGTGTTTCCTCATGTCACTGTTGGAGATGCCTAGGTGATCTCCTGCCACCGACACGAACTTGACTCGCCCTGCATCGTCCAGGGCCTTCAGACCAATCCAGTCTTCCTGATATAGCTTTGTCTGCAGACCAAATTTCGGTAAGTTCAGTGAGCCGAAACAGACTCAAAATTTCATCAACTTGCTAAGCCATATCACTAGTCCAACATGAAGAACAAAAATTGTACCTGTTGAGGAGGTAGGACTGGATCAAAGGCTCCGTCAGGGTAATAACCAAACCATGATGTTTCCCGCGGTATGAGGACGGTATCATTCTCAAACTGCAAAGCATATTAGGGCAAAACAGTAAGGGCATCAAAGTATACTTCAATTATCAGTCTGTATTAAGCACCAGAGCTTTATAAGAAAATTTGGAAAAGTGCTGCAATGCTCAGATACAAGATTTTTGTGTGACTCATGACTTATGATAGAGTAAACACAAGGAATCTTCTTCAAAGGAAAATAATTTTCTTGCCCAGCTATCTATGTGCCATGTGTGATACTCACTGTGAAGAAACTGCTCTTCATTTCTTCTAGGTGTCCATTTGCTCTTAGTTGTTGGGACTCAACTATATATGGTTGAGAGGAAAAGAGGCATCAATGTTCTGGATGAATTAAGGATCATGGCAGATTTCCTACCCTCTCAGTTCTCAATGGATATTATCATCATGGGTTGCTGGCACCTATGGATGCAGAGAAACTCCAAGATTTTCAAAGCAATAGCTCCCTCTGTTCAGTCTTGGAGGGTTCAGCTTAGAAATGATCTTCAGTTGATTCTTCTCAAGACAAAGAACAAGCATAGAGATGCTTTCAAAGCAGTGGACTGAAATAAATATTATTTAAAATTTTATGGATTTCCCTAGAACTGGTGTTGGTTAGTTGTCCTGGTTTTTTTGCCTGTGTATTTGTGAAATTATTTTTAATGAAAATTACCGTAGAACAATTGTTCTAAGGTCTTCGGTTCAAAAAGTATATATATATTATCAACCTCTATTATGAATCTTCGAAACGGAAAGACACCTACTAAATGCATACCCTAGCCGTACGTGTTCATGTTATTTTGTTGTTTTGGTGCACACAAGAAATACTTGTGTGTTTGAGCTATGCTTGAAATATTTGACTTGAGAAAATCGATTCCCACTGCATTTCAAAACAGGGAAAAAGCAAAGTCCATTTTGAATTTTGATATTCCATGCCAACTTCAAGTATGCTACCATCTAATATTTGAACGTGGATCAAAATGTGATTTCAGACATTGTAAGCCTTACCATGATCAGTACTAAATTCTTTAGGCTGCTGAACCTTTCCTTGTAGGCAGCATTTCTTTCACCTGGTATCTCATTGTTAAGTTTGGGAAGAAACCTGCATCCCTTGAGATAATCATCAATATCCTGAAAAAACAGTACATTTTCGGTGACTAGGAATATATCATTGAATACTGCTCAGGTTTACTTCCAAGATTTATGTTTAAAGATCAGTCAATGTTTTCTTACGGTCTTCCACTCTGAAGTAGAAGCAAAAACTGAAAGCTAAACACTCATCAAGATTGCCTACTTAAAATTCTTCAGAGAGCGAGTGAGCGACAAACAAAAATAGAACGTCAAACTACCCATAAATAAAAATATGGAATTCATTATTACTCAGATATACCTGAGCCCCGTCAGTACCCAATAACAGTTAATAGAACAACACAACAAGCAATTTAAAAGTTCAAAAGAGTGCAAGTTCAGCAAATGATAGATATATCAGCGTAAAGGTGAATTCCTATTGGTTATGGCCTCAAGAAATGCAATACAACTCACGGTTGGGATCTTGATGTAACCACTTGGCGCAAGATGTGCCTGTAATTCACCACGACTTGAGTTAAAGTCTCTCGTTCATTAATACTCCCTCCGTCTGAAAAAGCTTGTCCCTCAAATGGATGTATCTAGCACCAAGTTAGTGCTAGATACATTCATTTGAGGAACAAGCTTGAGACAAGTTTTTTCGGACGGAGGGAGTACTAGCACGACTAGGGTTTGGGAAGTGACTAAGCCAAGATATAAGTACCTGCACGTAGTCCGAGTAAATCTCCGATTTGATAAGGGCATCAACAATAACACAGAAAAAACCAGACTGCAGAAAAGAGATGCACAATGTTCGGAGGTAATCAGACTCTTGGTTGAAATCAATAGACTGGATATTAGCTGGGGATAATGAGATCAACTTACACCACAGTGTGGCGCGGAAGCAGTACCAGCATGAGGCCCAGCGAGTGAGATGAAATTCTTGACCTGTTACAAGTGTCCGAATACATATGCACCGTAAAATATCTCATACTGCACAACAAACAAATAGCATTCTCTGCGACCCTACTGATAACTGATCAATCAAAGCTTAAATTTAAGGCATTGTATGCATGTTTTTGAAAAAAGAAAAGCTCTCACTAATTGGCATGCTAGTAGATATGAACACAGAGACCCAACACACATTCACAAGCATCCAGATTTTATCCCCTGTACAATTTTGAAAGCAACTCATTACTCACCGGTGGTCCATCATCGCAATACTCGACCACTGCCCGGCCAATCAAGTTCCCCTGTGGAAGCA
The DNA here is from genome assembly GCF_018294505.1 of Triticum aestivum. Taxonomy (NCBI): domain Eukaryota; kingdom Viridiplantae; phylum Streptophyta; class Magnoliopsida; order Poales; family Poaceae; genus Triticum; species Triticum aestivum. Next base: position 503,480,837 of record NC_057805.1, read on the forward strand.
CATAATTAATGTTTAGTAGAAGAACGACACATTTCATAGATTGTGTTATAGAAAACTGCCAACAACATATATACTTATATACCTGAGACAGACCAACAATGTTATAGCCGCCGCTTAGCTCTTCCATCTCCTTTACCTGCAGAAACAAATTAGCAAGTAGGCATGGATGATGAATATCTATCTATCTACTCAGCATACAGCAGAAAAAAAGGCATCATCATCGCCCGAAGCGCCGAATGGATCACCTTGTTGCACATGATATCAGCCTGTTCGTTGAGAGGCATGAGCCAGGAGTCCCGTGCCCCGTTTCCAATTTCTCTGAACACAAGCGAGTAGAGCAGAATGAGTCAAACTCCGGTGGCCGTCGGCGGCGGAAGGGCATAGAAGACGCATATCTAGGTACGTACATGCAGTGGCCGTCGGCGGCGGACCAGTCGGCCAGGAGCCGGGTGAACTCGGCAACGCTGCTGTCGGTGCACTGGCCCCCGATCCCTGCTCGAACCAATCAATCAGTCAACCAGTCAATAAGCCATGGACGGAAGCAGAGCAAGCGAGGGTGGACCGACCGTGCAGGACGACGAAGGGCACCGCCTCCGCGGGGGCGAGGAGGAGGAAGAGGAGGGGGAGGACGGCAGCGGCGAGGCGCGGAGCTCTCCGCGGCATCAGGACCATGGCTTGGCGTCCGAGGGACACACGAGAGGACGTCGCTCACTCTTGAGACTGGCCGCGTCGGTGTTCGAACTTATAAAGACCTTCTAGCAAGTAGTACTTTACTCGTATAAAATTTTGATTTTTCTTCCGTGTTCGCTAAAAGTCAGTCAACTTTTTTTTTGAGCTGATAAAAGTCAGTCAACTGAGTAAGTCTCAGTCGACATCCTGTCCTAATCGTTAGATGTAGAGAGCTTAAGATTTATACGGCCAGCTGGTGTCGCTTTCTACGACCACTTACGGACCTTATATTTAGCGCGTAGAAAGCTGGGTGTCGCGCAAACGCGCACCCGCAGCCCTATAGGACTATCGGTTCTTTCAGCCAGTTGTCCTTCCACCAAGACTATTCAGTAAGAAGTCAAATTCTGTATCGTAGTTTGTTCTTTATTTTTTCTAAAAATTATAGCAAGATATACAAGTAGCTATTTCTTCATAGATCCACCAAGATTTTTGCATTATTAAGCCCTAACTACGAATGGTCATGCCTGACGTTTTGACCACATTTTAAACCCGTCATAAATTCAAAACAGATGCAGATTTTTTTAAAAAAAAACCAACGCATTGTATCATTATATGTGACATATTTTCCAAAAAAAATAACAAACTTGAAATATGACAAATATCTTTAAAAAAATGTTCTGAGAGATGAGCTATCATGTATGAAGATTCATGGCTTACAAGTCAAACAATCAATGTTATGGTCACATTTAAGACATAGTTTGTTCAAATGATCTCAAGTATGCATCATCGAATGACAAACAATGTTGCCAAAGGAAGTTTTCATTTCCTTGCACAAAAAAAATTTATTTTTCATTTTCTAAGTGCCAAAAATGAGTTTTTTTTGGGAAGAACCTCGCAAATATTTGTTGCAAACTTGGACCACTACATTTAAAAAAAAACATTAGACCACATATTATGTACAATTGACCAAATGAATGCATGTCAAAAGGTTTCCATCCACCTCTCATCAAAAAGATAAATTTCTGCTGATTCAGCAAAAACTGGGTCAAATTTGAACCACAGGTGCTTTATAGTTTGCTCTTTATTTTTTCAAGAAAATATTATTAAGTACACAAGTAACTATTTCATCATAGAGCCACCAAGATTTTCACATTATTAAGTCCCTGGCTATGAATGGCCATGCTTGACATTTTGACTACATTTTGTAACTGGCATAAAAAATTAAAAAAAAACCTCCAACGGCAACGACCTCAGCAACTAGGGAAGCGCCGGCGGCCACGGACAGAATCATTGTGGACGAAAGGGACGCGAGCAGCAGCGATGGATGAGTCCTAGACGGGAGCTTGAAGGTTCGTCAATGGCGGCCGAGCGGTGAAAGTAGGAAGATGTCACAACTCACGCATCAGCACACGATAAACTAATTACTATCCAAACAAAGAATTATACAGCCGCGATTTTTTACTCTCCTAACCCAAACATAATTTTGCATAAACTAATAATCGATAAAATATACTCCTTTCGTTCCATAATATAGTGCATATAATTTTTTTTTAAAGCCGAACCTCATAAATTTTGACCAAATTTGTAGAGAAAAATATTTACATCTAGAATGTCAAACCTACATCATTAGATTCATTATAAGATGTAGTTTCATATTTTATTTAATTGATATCGTAGATATAAATAGTTTTCTCTATAAACTCGGTCGAAGTTTGTAAAGTTTGACTTTCAAAAAATCTATACGCACTACATTATAGAACGGAGGGAGTATTGTAAAATAGGATTTTGCTTAAAATCAGCTAAAAAATGATTTTCTATATTTACGTGGCCAACGCTCCGTATCCAAACTAAGTGCGCAGTCGAATTGTCCTAGCTAGCTAGTGATAAACTTACATGATTGGTCAACACCCAATAATATAAACTTACATGTACAAGGAAATGAATTGCATCTCAGGCCCGATTGAACTCCCAACATATCACCGCAGTCAGTCACACACAACTTTGCTAGAGTCCTCCTCGGGATCACTGCCCATCGCTCGAGGAGCAATCGTCGCGCACTCTGTTAATTATCACCCTCGGAGTTCGCCTCTTCTTCTCAGTCATGCCGCGTGGCTCAGAACTAGAATGCACGGATCCCTTGGCTGCTGCAGGCGGCGAATCCACTGCTGGCATCGGCTCCATCCCTTGGGAAAGGTTGGCAGAGGTTGGCGCTGGCATCACCTCCGTCCCCTCGGAAAGGTTAGGAGAGGTAGGCGCTGGCATCGACTCCGTCCCCTCGGAAAGGTTAGGAGAGGTAGGCGCTGGCACTTGCGCGGGTGCAGGTGCAGGCCGTGTTGCTAGTTGAGGAAGACCAAAGTAATGCCTCACGGCTGGCCTCCGAATAGCTGAGACAAGAAATCATAATAAGGTAAGGCCAGGTTTAACACTACACATTAGGAAATGCCAAAGGAGATGAACACAAGGCCTGAACACAGCAGTGCTAACGAGTTACCAAATCCATACACAAAAGTAAACGCACTCCATGGCACCCACCAAAAGAAATGCGCCTGCACAACAAAAGAAACTGTTTATGGTGGTGCAAAAAGCACAGCTGTTGTTCTGCTAATGTTATAGTAGTATGCAGGCAATATGCAGGTTATATTTGGATGCACAAGTCAAGTAGGAAGGACAACTGGTGGACTTTCCAAGCTATGGGACAGACCTTGGCGAATTTCAGAAGCCATCTAGGACAACCCCAGAAACGGTCACTTAACATCTTTTCAAACAACCCCCAAATTCCCAGTATGTCTGAATTCCTTATACATGGTAGTTAGATTTATACCTTGCAGATGCTCATTGATAGCGGTATAATCAGAAAAGCCAGTGCTCTATACAAGTTCTTCCCCACTTGCTGCACAAGAATAGGTTGTCCCTGGATGCGCGCCTTCACATTGAGCTGGGAAGAAATATTTAATTTCTCAACTATGCATAACAGACAAGACATCTTTAGTTCTTTGGACAAGATACACACCTCGTCCGCAGCAACTGTCATTGATGTCAACACCGGCAGGATGTAAAGCTCATCTGGAGTTGTCAAATCAGTAAACCAATATGCTCCACCTCCTTCCAAAGAAGGGACATTCTCTATCATGTTCCGTATCTACAGTTGACACGGTGAATATAAGGGGGGAAACATTAAAAAAATAATATGTTACTGCTAGATGACAGTTTTGTAACTATATGCGATTGTAGATAGAAATTTTGAATTATGAGCAAGTTGGCGTGAACTTACAGCACAGCAAAAGCTTAAAATTATAGACCCCTGGAGGAATGTATGGTTAAAGGGTGTCAATCGACTAACACCATGCCTGAAGAAAGAAAAATAAGAATTAAAGCAATGAATTTATTGCCTACAAGACTAGAAAAATGTAAATGGCTGCATACAAAGTCAAAATATGCAAGACATGTAAATACTGAAAAAACATGATTTGAGCAGAAAAAAGGCACTTCGAGACCACGGATAACAACAAGAATGATCTGATAGCCAATAAAGTAATTTAAAACCCTAGAAACTACTATAGGGATCAAGTCATTTAAAGGAACAGTCCTGTGTTTGAAGAACCAGAGAGTTAAACATAAAATGTCTCGTTGCTAAAAATGCACAACGGTAAGAAAAAACATCTTCCAGATTTCAACACGGGACAAATAAGTGAACCATTGGTGGTTGCATACTTTTTTAATAGCTCGCGCAATTTCTTCCTCCTCTCATGCCTCGATTGTGGGTCCCTTGACTGCAGGAAATAAATATGAAAGGTTATATCATTCATTAGGAATGTAGAATACTACTCCCTCCATTCCTAAATATTTGTCTTTTAGAGATTCAAATGGACTACCATATACGGATGTATATAGACATATTTTAGAGCGTAAATTCACTCATTTTGCTCCGTATGTAGTCACTTGTTGAAATCTCTAGAAAGACAGATATTTAGGAACAGAGGGAGTATAATGTAATTTAGGTTAACCTTTCGTTATTTACCAACCTGGTACCATGGTCTACATAACAGTTAACTTTGATTAACTTGAATAAGCAGATTGGTAAGTGATTGCAATGTCCTGATAATAATATGTAGTTATTAAATATGCTACTAGAAGAACTGATCATAGTAGCAATGGCATTTCTCTATGCATCACAATCAGTACAAATAACAGTGAAGTATGATTTAGTAAAAGGGAGGCAACAAATGCAAAGCATAATGACATCTTCAAAAAATGTTATATGTGTAGCTTTGCACATAACAAACAATAGTAAATATATGCTTGCAGATATTTGCTGTTAATACAACCATGGTATTTAGAACTAACATGCTCTCAAGAAGTTATAATACAAAATGCAGCCCGAACCAAAGAGCTAAATCTACTTACATCTCCTTCCTTATTGATTGCTATGATTTCTGGCTTCAATGCCTGTATAGAGTAAGAGTTTCAATGAAGTAAATTAAACTAAATCTTGTAGTCATTCTAAGAAGACATATAATGTGGGTAGATTTAAATGAGCAATGAACGTTACAAAAGAAATAAGTGCCATATAACTTATTCCAGGCCTCACAGAAATTTGAGTAGCACGGGATAGTTTCAATGAACTTACTGGGCATCACCAAAAATTATCGAAGTGTTCTTTTTTGTTTCAATCACTTTATCTACAAACCTATAGTCTCAGTATGGTAATCGAGATGTGATGATCATAGTTTTAAATAGCGTGCTAAGCCTCTTAGCGGCGGACATCTTCTAAACGCTATAGCGTGCTATAGCGCTCTATTTAAAATGTTTGGACCAATGTCTCTTAGCGCAAAACCTTTTGTAAATGCTGCAGCGTGCTATTTAAAACCATGGTGATGATTGACATCAACGTAGTTGAACAGGTTAAGTGAAAAATGTAGAGTATCGGCGAGGCACTTGGATTATCACTCTAACAATTGACATGACAACAAAGGTGTCACTGCACCTTTGTAAAAAATTCATGTGTCTATCTATACTATTCATGAATCCAGTTATGACATAGGAGGATTTAGTTCCTCCCTCGCGGAAAAAGAAAGAAAGATGATTTGAGGCTAAAGAATTGGATGCTACTGGACCTATTTGAGACGCATATGACAACTCAAAAGCAATTTACGTGTTAGCTCAGAGAAGCATGTAATGGCAATGTAGCCATCAAATCCCCTCAGCCCACTTGACTTTGCATAATCCCCATCAGCATGCTTGAAATACAGAAGGGCCAAAACAGAGGCACTTATCCACTTCAGCAGTGATGAGCAACCGAACTACGGAGTATTGCGCAACCCCCACAGTCAGTAGTGTGTTGTACCTCTATCTATCTATCTATCTATCCAGTCAGGTTTTAAAAACTTTGCGGCTCTGCATAAAACGCATAGCCAAAAACCACAAGGGCCACACAAGACATGATATATAGCTAGGAAGAAACAATCGAAGTTACTGAATTGAGTTGATTACAGAAAGCCTGTTCTGGGCCTTGATCTGGCGCACCCGCAGCGGGATGGTCGCCGTCCGGACCAACAGCATCGTCAGCGCAATGGAAGCCCACCTGCGCACGGCCCACGACGCAGCAAAACTTATTTACAGCTCACTTGATCAAAACTGGAACCCCCAGGGTCCACGGTCATGAACTTACCAGTTGAGCCCGGTGATGGAGTGTACGGCGTCGATGAGGTGCTGCACGGCGGCGACCGGGAGAAACGAGTCGGCCGCGGCGGCGGCCACCTCCTCCGACGAAAATGCGGGCGCGACCGAGGACGCGGCGTCGGAGATGAGACGCGTGACGGCGTCGATCACGCCATCCGGAGGCGGGGAGGAGGTGGAGAAGTTACGGCGGGCGCCAAAGGAGAGGGGGAGGGGTAGGTTTTGCGACCTCGAGCGTCGGCGGAGGTCGCCGGAGGGAAATGGCGGGGGTCGCTGGGTAGGGTTTGGCGGAGCGGAGGACGAGGACGAGGAGGGGTCTTGGCTGCGGTCGTGGTGGGAGGGGACGAGGTGGGAGAGGGAGGGGGGGGACGGCGGGTGAGGTGGCGGGAGAGGCTGGTGGCCAGGCTCCTCCGCGCGGTGGAGAATGCCATGGCGGCGGCGGCGGCGGCGAGATGGTGCGGGGATCGAGGGGACAAGAGGGGGTTTACGGCGGGAGCGACATTTCCTCTGCCCTGTACGCCACGGACATATGGGCCCCTGCGGCTTACATGAAAATCTAACTTCCAATGACAACAGGATCAACACGTTTTCCGCTATAAAAACAGAAAATCATGCGTTGATCAGACGGTTGATAGCTTCCTGCGTCCGCCGAAGCCGTGTCTGTTTTGCTGCAACTCACCTGTTGTTTCAAGACAGTCATTCCTGAAACTGGGTAACAGTAGGGGGTTTCGGGGCTCATCTGGAAGCCGCGTCAGTTTTCCTGAAACTCACCTGTTATTTCAAGACAGTCATTCCTGCAACCGGGTAACAGTAGGGGGGTTTCGGGGCTCGTCTGGATTAGAGTGCGAGCGGCTGGATTTGGGAGTCGGCGGACGGGCGCGACGGTGCAAGGCGTTGGGCCACCAGGCCTTATCCACCACGGTGGCGACGACGACTTGCTCGGGATCAGCGGTGGTCGGCGACGACTCAAACAGGTATGAACCAGAGATCGGCGGTTTCCGCAACAAAGATCTTGTTTTAGAAAAAAAAAACGTTTCGGTGGTGAAGTTTTTTTTTCAGCAACAGGGTCTAGTTTTAGAAAGTTCCTGCAACACATGTCTTGTTTCAGAAAAAATGGTTCGGCAACGCAGTTTTTTTTTCTGCAACATGGGTCTTGCTTCAGAAACATAGCCCCGGTTGCAGAAAGTGTTGGAGGAGCACACGATGTTAGAGCGTACGAGGCCAAACATTGCAACACGACGCATGTTTCAGAAACATAGCTTCAGTTGCAGAAATCATCAAAGGAGTGCCCAGCGTGGGAGCTCGCCGCCGTCATGCTGGAGTAGAGGCCGCGGCTATTCACGAAGCAGGCCCCCTCGGTGAGCTCGATTTGCGTCAGATCCAACCATCTGAGGCGCGATATGGTGCACCATAGTGTTGCAGAAACTTCAATTTAGTTCCTGCACGCCAGCGGCGGGCTGATTTTGCGGTGGGTTGGCGGCGGCGCCGCGCAGGGAGCAACTCGTTCGGGGCCAGGGGCAATAGTGTTGTTTCCGCAACAGAGCGTTTGTTGCGGGAAATAACGAGTGGGCATGCGGGGCGCGGACACTAGATCGGGCGGCTATTAGTTCGGGCATCCGACGGCCGTCGAGGTGACGGATAAAATCTAAACATCGGTCGACGGATGCGTAGCGTCGCCCTATAAAAAGGGATCAACACGATTTTTCCTCTAGACTTTCAAAATGTTTGGCATCCGTGCACTAAACCGCCCGCAAATATTCAGATCAGGCTGTCCATACACTTTAGGCCATCCAACGCAGTGCAAATTAATATGTCTGAAATCCCACAAACTGAAAACAAAATTGAGAAGCTGCATGGGCGTTGGCAGTGGCGAAGCTTTGTGGAGACTAACCTAGCAGCGACGAAGCCAGAAAATCTTGATTAGGGGGGGCAAGTAATGTTAAAACATATTTGGGAGGGCCAAATATTGAAAAAAATGAGCTTTTAGCACCAAAAATTCACTAAATATGTACTGTTCATAAGTAAATTAGTAGCAAATACTAATGTTAGGGGGGCCAGGATACATACTGATCCCTGTCTCTGCCACTGCAACCTGCCCCCCCCCCCCCCTAACCTGGGAGGTTTATTCGTATTCTCATCAGTAAATTGCCCATATAATCACTGAAATTCGGCCTAAGCCTGATGTTGGTTGCTCTTCCCAGCCCATTTGCCCCTCCTAAAATGTGGCCTAAGTTCCGCCACTAGGCGTTGGGACCTCCGTAGCCACCTAGGACCTGCACAACCACCCCCCTCTCGTTGCGCTTCAAACAACACACCCCTTTCCGTGTTGTATTAATGTCGGTCCAGAATGGACGCGACCAAGCACTGCCACATGTTGTTCTAACGACACGACGCTCACACCAGTGCGGTGGCCAAGAAAGTTGTTTCGTCCTGCCACTCACGTCGCGTTAATGTCGCTTCATCGCGGACGTGGTGATAACCCACAAGTATAGGGGATCGCAACAGTTTTCGAGGGTTGAGTATTCGACCCAAATTTATTGATTCGACACAAGGAGAGCCAAAGAATATTATCAAGTATTAGCAGTTGAGTTGTCAATTCAACCACACCTGTAAGACTCAATATCTGCAGCAAAGTATTTAGTAGCAAAGTAGTATGGAAGTAACGGTAACGGTGGTAAAAGTAACAGTAATAGTTTTGTAGTAATTATAGCAGTGGCAACGGTAAAGTAACTAAGCAAATATCAATATGTGAAAAGCTCGTAGGCATTGGAATAGTGATGGATAATTATGTCGGATGCGATTCCTCATGCAACAGTTATAACATAGGGTGACACAGAACTAGCTCCAAGTCATCAATGTAATGTACGCATGTATTCTGAATATAGTCATACGTGCTTATGGAAAAGAACTTGCATGACATCTTTTGTCCTACCCTCCTGTGGTAGCGGGGTCCTATTGGAAACTAAGGGATATTAAGGCCTCCTTTTAATAGAGTACCGGACCAAAGCATTAACACTTAGTGAATACATGAACTCTTTAAACTACGGTCATCACCGGGAGTGGTCCCAATTATTGTCACTTCGGGGTTGCCGGATCATAACACATAGTAGGTGACTATTGACTTGCAAGATAGGATCGAGAACTCACATATATTCATGAAAACATAATAGATTCAGATCTGAAATCATGGCACTCGGGCCCTAGTGACAAGCATTAAGCATAACAAAGTCATAGCAACATCAATCTCAGAACATAATGGATACTAGGGATCAAACCCTAACAAAACTAACTCGATTACATGGTAAATCTCATCCAACCCATCACCGTCCAGCAAGCCTACGATGGAATTACTCACGCACGGCGGTGAGCATCATGAAATTGATGACGGAGGAAGGTTGATGATGACGATGGCGACGGATTCCCCTCTCCGGAGCCCCGAACGGACTACAGATCAGCCCACCCGAGAAAGATTAGGGCTTGGTGGCGGCTCCGTATTGTAAAACGCGATGAATCCTTCTCTCTGATTTTTTTTCTCCCCGAACGTGAATATATAGAGTTGGAGTTGAGGTCGGTGGAGCTCCAGGGGGGCCACGAGACAGGGGGCGCGCCCAGGGGGTAGGCACGCCCCCCACCCTCGTGGACAGGGTGTGGGCCCCTAGTCTTGATTCTTTCGCCAGTATTTTTTATTAATTCCAAAAATATTCTCCGTGAAGTTTCAGGTCATTCCGAGAACTTTTATTTCTGCACAAAAATAACACCATGACAATTCTGCTGAAAACATCGTCAGTCCAGGTTAGTTTCATTCAAATCATGCAAGTTAGAGTCCAAAACAAGGGCAAAAGTGTTTGGAAAAGTAGATACGATGGAGACGTATCAACTCCCCCAAGCCAAAACCTTTGCTTGTCCTCAAGCAATTCAGTTGACAAACTGAAAGTGATAAATAAAAACTTTTACAAACTCTCTTTGCTCTTGTTGTTGTAAATATATAAAGTCAGCATTCAAGTTTTCAGCAAAGATTATGAACTAACCATATTCACAATAACACTTAGGTCTCATGTTTACTTATATCAATGGCATAATCAACTAGCGAGCAATAATAATAAATCTCGGATGACAACACTTTCTCAAAACAATCATAATATGATATAACAAGATGGTATCTCGCTAGCCCTTTCTGAGACCGCAAAACATAAATGCTGTCGTGGAATTGTCACGGCAGATGTCCTTAGCGTGAGGACTAGTCGTGAGGCCAGCGCATCTATGTAGTAACTTGAGAGGGGTTGATTGGGATGAGAGACGCAGGGCGGATCAACGCACAAGACAAGGGTTTAGACAGCTTCGGGCCCCGGGAAACATCATCCGGTAACAACCCTACGTGCTGTTTGAGGCTAGGTCTCATTATGATCACGGGAGAGTCGCCGGCTCCGGCTCTCGGTGTTTAGCCCTAGAGATTATTTCTTGTTGCTTGTCCCTCTTTGAGGTGCCCTGCCCCTCCTTATATAAGTTAGAAGGGGCGGGTTACATGTGGAGTCCTAGTAGGACTAGGACTAGTCTATCTTCTCTTACAAGTTAATTACAAGTCCGGGTCTTGCTTCCTTGGTAGGAGAATATTCTTTATGCCTTTCCTCTTAAGCCGGCCCACCATAACGAGAGCCGGCCTTCTGGGCCTTGGGCCTAGTCTTCTATCTGACCCGTCGTTGGGGCCATCCGTGAGTCGTCAGGCTCGTGAGTCGTCAGTCCTCCGGCGGGTCATCGGTGAAGCGCCAAGTCCGGCCGGTTCATACTTCCGGCCGGGTCATACCGCGGGGTATATCCCCGACATTAGCCCCCAGTTTAATTTGGATTTATCCATGTTAAACTGATCCTGAAAAACAACACAAGAACAAACTTGACAGGTTGTGCTCCAGGTTAAATATTCTTGTAAGCCGGCACCTGATCATCCTTAAGTTCTTGACATTTCCTCCTGGAAAATCCGGGTCAATAGGCCAGCTTCATAATCCATTTGCTGACATTGGCTCTTGTAAAGAAATATTATAAGAAATAATCCATTTGAGTCGGCCTTCCATGCTCTGATTTGACAAAAATATTGGTCTTTGAAATATTGAACTGATATTCGGCCGGCTTAAAGATGTAGATCTTGCCGATTTATGATTGCCAAAATTGTCGGGTTATAAACAAATGATACCGGGTCATGATTGTTTCAGACACCGGGTTAATCCGATCTTCTCCAAACTGAGAATTTGAAGATTTTTTCTCCCTTATGTGCATATCACCTGTAGCCCCCAAGTGCCGGGTTGTCATGCTTGCATCAACCTGGGACTTTTAATTGCCTTATGCTCACGATAACTTCAACCAGTGTAGCCCCCAAGGGCCGGGTCATTATGCAATAATGAGCAGGGACTTCGTAGATATAACCATGTAAACTTGAATTTTTGACAGGAGCAATTGGTAGCCCCCAAGGGCCGGCTCATTACAACGTGATGAGTCGGGTCTTCAATAAGTTGAGCAAAAAATGACTTTGCATTAGCCCCCAAGTGCCATGGTACATGCTGGCAGTGACATGGGACTTGCATATTCGATGTAATATCAATTTGAATAATGTAGCCCCCAAATGTCGGGTCGTAAGCCTGCAGCGACTCGGGACTATTCCTTCCATTGTAGAATAAATCATATCCATTGATAAAATAATAGCCATTGCGCCAAAGCGACTTTGAATACCTCATCTGTTGATAAGTAAACCCGGAGTTTAAATACCCGGCGGCTCTTGGCCGATGGCGATTTAATACGCCTCCATTGTATGCCGGAATTTGTACAACCCGGCGGCTTATAGCCTTTGAGAAAATCAAGAATTGATAACCCTTTTGAGACACCAATTTCAATCTACGATGATGGGCTTGAATTTAATCATTTATGTAAGTCATATCTCTGTAAATCCTGCAGAGTTTAAACAACATATGCCCTGGCAACTTAACGTCAAAAACCAGGGCGGGTAACCACCCAAATGTAGTCTTATCCTGCACACAAGTAGATCACAAGATCCCTTGGCGGTTTACCGTAGGGCGGGTCACCATATCTCACATATAACCACTGTGATATTGAATTTGTAATGCCGGTTTACATGACCTGTGCAGTGAGGGTGATAACCCAATCTTTAGAAGCCAACGCTTCCAAATAGATGATGATTGTCATAAGCTGGCGATTTATCATTGAAAATCAAGCCGGGTTAAATAGAAACCACTCATATACACTTCAGTTATGATCAAAAGAACTTCAAATAAAATCCAAAAAATTGTTTGCAAAAAGAGACTTCAAAAAATTTTGAGGCTTCTGATTCGAATACGATCAGAAAACCGTCCCAAAGGGGTTAAGCTAAGATTCGAATACGATCATATAGCCCCCAGTGGCTTTGGCGTTGCCGATCAAGAGGGTACCGACAGCTATGTTCTCTTTGGTTCGAATACGACCTATGTTTGAACAGGAAGCCCCCAAATGACCTTGAGAGTTGTTTAACGACGCTGATTCGAATACGATCCACGTCGGTTCTCAAAAAGGGGTTGAGCTATGATTCGAATACGATCAAGAAGCCCCCTAGTGAGCTCGGCAGTGTGCCGATCAAGAGGGTACCGACAGCTATGTTCTCTTTGGTTCGAATATGACCTATGTTTGAACAGGAAGCCCCCTAGTGATCATGAGAATATTTAACGACTCTGATTCGAATACGGTCAGGGTCACACCAAAAGGGTTAAGCTAAATTCGAATACGAGCAGCTCCCAATGGTCATTAAAGCAGGGTACCTATGTTTGGGTTGTGCTTTATAACAGACTCTTTTTGGTCCCTTTAATTTTTCCTGAGAACTCGAACTTTTGCGAGAGATAAATTCTTTTTGAACCGGAAAAACCGGATATTGAAAGTTTCAAAGCTTTGTGATAAACAAATTTACCTGGAACCGGATTTTGAACCGGATTTGAGAGCTTCAAAACTTTGTGGCAGATAAATTTCCCTTGAACCGGATTTTAAATCGGATATTTAAGAGCTTCAGTGCTTTGTGGGAGATGTCAAGTCTCTTGAGCCGGATCTAAACCGGAATCCTTCTTTTTAAGCCGGAAATTTTCTGACGGCCTTTAAACTTTTCACCAATATGGTGGTAGCCTCCGGGACCGGGTTATTTTTCCCTCCAATGACCCGGAGTTCTTGAATGCATTGAAATCGACCAATGATGCCGAGTCATATCATTGTAGCCCCCGAGTCTCAAGACGACTCAAGGAGTTGGCTTTGAGATTCTCCATACTGACCATTGCATAAGGTGTATATCATTGGTGTTGATAGCGCGATGTGAATCCACAGGAGGTTGAAGTGACTGCGGCGGGTTATAAATGATCCAGTATGAGCCGTGTCAGCAACTCGGCCAATGGTTCCTTCCAACTGGATGTTTTGAAGTTAACCAAACTGTAGTGGCGGCGACTTGTGCGCCTGCCCATTGAACCATCCAGTGCAGACGGCGGCTGATAATACATGATAATTCGCCTCCAATTTGTTGGAAGAAAACCGGGCTTCCCAAGCAGTGACTCGCTCATATTCAATAAACAGCTCATGCATACAGGTGCGGCCCAGTGTGTTTATATAGACCAACCCGCAAGGGACGGATGGTAAAGATGACCGTTGCATCAGAGGCGGCACAGAGAGATGAGCCGGCCGTGGTGTTGTAAGCCGGTCCGGACGGGCGAATCGATCGCCGGCGCGGTAAGCCGCGCGGATGGGCGAGTCAACCACGTTGTGTTGATGTAGTGAACAATTGTCCTGTATCAAAAACCTCGCAAGCCAGAGTAATTGCTCTTTTTAAAGAAAACAATATATAATATATAAAAATTTACTTGATTGATTTCACCTGATATGTCAGGCCAGAAATTATCCACCGCGGAGTTGATGATCATCACGGTGAAGCTGAAACCAATCACGGCCGAGCCGGCCGCGGGAGCAGACTGATGAGCCGGCCGTGGCGTTGTAAGTCGGTGCGGTCGGGCGAGTCAACCGCAGGAGCGGTAAGCGACGCGGACGCCGAGTCGGCCGCGGGGGCGGACGGGTAAGTTGTCCGTCACATTGTAAGCCGGTCGCAGACGTGTGAGTTGTCCTCCTTGTTGTAAGCCGGCGTGGTCGCGAGAGACGGCCACGGCGTTGTAAGCCGGTGCGGGAGTCCGTTGAGTAACGTCGACCATCTGTGCCAAAAGATATTGGCGTGCCTCCATCCCCGTGGTATAATATCACTTTTTGTCATAAATAAATGCCCTGCATCAACAATATGCAGACCAAGGCAAAGATAAACTTGTTTTTTGACAAAAACAACATGTGCTAATAAAACAAATTTGGATGGATATCACCTGATTTGTTTAGACGACGGATGATCCGTTTATCGCGACAGAGGTGGCTCAGGCAGACCAGCGACTCAATATAGTTCCGACGGCTCAGACAGACCGGCGACTTAATATAACCCTGGCGGCTCAAAGCGGCAAGGGCGGCTCACCGCAGCTCCGGCGGGTTGATGTAGATTAAGATGCACGGGCGGCGACTTGCGCACACCTGTTCCATCAGTAAGCGTGTGCAGACGCCGGTGCGTGATGGTGCTGACGTACACTTCATAGGCACAACATGGCACCACCTTTGCTGCACATAAAAATATACAGACCAAAGTAATTGTTCTTTGGTGAAAACAATATGTTTAATAAACTTAGATGGATATCACCTGATGTTTGTGAACGACAGATGATCTCACAGCAAAGGCGGCTCAACGCGGCCCTGGCGGCTTCAACACATCAGAGGCGGCTCAACGTGGCCCCGGCGTCTCAACACAGCAGAGGCGGCTCAACGTGGCCCCGGCGGCTCAACACAGCCCCGGAGGCCCGCGCTCAACGGCGGCTTAGAGTGGCCCCGACAACTCAAGATGGCCTCTACGGGCTCAAAGGCGACACGAACGCGGGTGAGTCGGCCACGGGTGCAGACAGGTAATTCAGCCGTGGTTCCAAAAACCGGCGTAGTATAACATCTCATTTGTAATGAACAATTGTCCTTGTGTGGGATGCAGCAATGACAGCAGCAACAGCAGCTTTCATCGGCCTAACAGCCGCTCATGGTACATGCACCCGTGACTCTCCGGCCAGATACGCCATCGTGGCACTTTTTTTTAACCAATAGTAGTAGTTTGACCAATAGCGCCCCCATAGCCTCCTTCTAGCGCTAGATGTACTTGATTGTTCTTCAAGTGCCAAATATTAGTAATCAGCCCACGTGAGAAGTATAGATCTCAATCTCCTTGGGCCTCGGACAGTCGCGTGTAGACAGGAAGACATAGCAGCAATCGGACATGTCCGCTACACGGATTGAATCTGCAGTAGAAATTCCTGACGGTCTCGGTAACTTGCGTACGATTGGGGTCTGACTAGTACCAATTAACCGTGGCATCGCCTTCTCTCCTCCACGGCATGTGTAGCCTAGATCGACTTGTGTTCTTGTGCACAAAAGAAAATTTCTTTGGGAGTCCGTGATGCACCCTCCAAGATCGCCTTGGGAAACGAGATTTGATTCCTGTTGGGTCTTTGGCTGGTTCTGCTTCTTGAGTGATGACCGGGCGGGGCTTGCGCGCTGTGGACACACCTGGTCCTTCACGTCCAGCATTTTGAGCTGATGATTTTTCTTTTATTTTATAATTCTTGGAGCGTCCGCCGAGTAAATCGACCGTGCCTCTCGGGATTTAATCCGTATGACTGCTGTTTTAATGGAAAGTAGACCCCGTGACACAGTGGCCGCGCGTACAGACGAAAACCTTAATCTCCTCAATCTCAATTCTCGTGGATCAAAAATATTTTCTTCTCGCCCATGATTTGTTCCAGTTGACTGCTGAATTTGCCGGATTTGCTTAAGGTTGTACCACGCCGGGTTACCCTACGCAATTTCTCTGCGCCGGCTCTTCTTTTTCTACTCAATCGTGAGCTTCTCGATACCCTAGAAAATATCCCTCCAAGAACTCAACACCACCGTGCGCAGCCCCACGGTGGGCGCCAACTGTCGTGGAATTGTCATGGCAGATGTCCTTAGCGTGAGGACTAGTCGTGAGGCCAGCGCATCTATGTAGTAGCTTGAGAGGGGTTGATTGGGATGAGAGACGCAGGGCGGATCAACGCACAAGACAAGGGTTTAGACAGCTTCGGGCCCCGGGAAACATCATCCGGTAACAACCCTACATGCTGTTTGAGGCTAGGTCTCATTATGATCACGGGAGAGTCGCCGGCTCCGGCTCTCGGTGTTTAGCCCTAGAGATTATTTCTTGTTGCTTGTCCCTCTTTGAGGTGCCCTGCCCCTCCTTATATAAGTTAGAAGGGGCGGGTTACATGTGGAGTCCTAGTAGGACTAGGACTAGTCTATCTTCTCTTACAAGTTAATTACAAGTCCGGGTCTTGCTTCCTTGGTAGGAGAATATTCTTTATGCCTTTCCTCTTAAGCCGGCCCACCATAACGAGAGCCGGCCTTCTGGGCCTTGGGCCTAGTCTTCTATCTGACCCGTCGTTGGGGCCATCCGTGAGTCGTCAGTCCTCCGGCGGGTCATCGGTGAAGTGCCAAGTCCGGCCAGGTCATACTTCCGGCCGAGTTATACCGCGGGGTATATCCCCGACAAATGCAGAGCACCTCCGAAGATCAAGGACTGACTAAACATTGTAATTCATGGTAAAAGAGATCCAGTCACAGTCATACTCAATTTAAACTAATAGTAATGCATGCAAATGACAGCGGTGCTCTCCAACTGGTGTTTTTTAATAAGAGGATGATGACTCAACATAAAAGTAAGTAGATAGGCCCTTCGCAGAGGGAAGTAGGGATTTGTAGAGGTGCCAGAGCTCGATTTTGGAAATAGAGATGAATAATATTTTGAGCGGCATACTTTCATTGTCAACGTAACAACCGAGAGATCTCGATATCTCCCATCTACACACATTATAGGCAGTTCCCAAACAGAATAGTAAAGTTTATACTCCCCCACCACCAACAAGCATCAATCCATGGCTTGCCCGAAACAACGGGTGCCTCCAACTAACAACAGTCCTGGGGGAGTTTTGTTTGCAATTATTTTGATTTGAGCATGGGACTGGGCATCCCGTTGACCGGCCATTTTCTCGTGAATGAGGAGCGGAGTCCACTCCTCTTGAGAATAACCCACCTAGCATGGAAGATATAGACAACCCTAGTTGATACATGAGCTATTCGAGCATACAAAATAGAATTTCATTTGAAGGTTTAGAGTTTGGCACATACAAATTTACTTGGAACGGCAGGTAGATACCGCATATAGGAAGGTATAGTGGACTCATATGGGATAACTTTGGGGTTTATGTGTAACGCCCCGGATCCGATGCGCCAGGTGTCTGCGAGTTATTCGCCGTCCTTGCCTTGTCATCTGCTTGCGTGTTGCATTTTGCCATGTCATCATCTGCATTGCATCATCATGTTTTTCAAAACTTGCATCCGAGCATTTTCCCCGTTGTCCGTCCAGCACTCCCATCTCCTCCGGCGCACCCCTCTTGTTTCTTTTCGTGAGCGGGTGTTGAACGTTCTCGAAATGGGCCAAGGCTTGTCAAGTGGCCTTGGTATACCACCGGTAGAACACCGATCAAGTTTCGTTCCATTTGGAGGTCGTTTGGTGCTCCAACGGTTAACCGGGTAACCGCAAGTCCGTTTGTGTGTTGCAGCAAAATCCCCCTTCAAACAGCCCAAAACCCCTCTAAGTCTCCGCCATGCTCTCGGTCGTTCGATCACGATCGCGTGGGCGAAAACCGCATCCCGTTTAGACTCTCCTAGCTCCCTCTGCCTATATATTTGTGCCTCCCCCCGAATTTCGCGCAGTCCAAACCCTAACCTTCTTCCCTCCGCGCCGCCGGACACCTCTCCCCACCGTTCGGACATGTCCGCCCGTCCCCGCGCCACCGCTCCCAGCCTCTCCCACGCTGCCATGTGGCGCTCCCCGCCGCCAGCCGCCGCCGGCCCGCCCGAGCCCGCGGGAGGCCCTCCCGGCCCGAGCGCCCCGCCGCCGTCCTCCGGCGCGCCGCCGCCTTCGCCTCCTCCGCCGCGGCCGCCCGCCGCCCGGCGCGCCCCGCCGCCGCGTCGCCGCCGTGCCCCGGCCTCGCCGGAGCGCCGGCGCCACGCCCCGCCGCCGCCCGTCGTGCCTCCCTGCCGACCGAGCACCGTCGCGCTGCCCCGAGCGCCGTGCGCCGCCCCTCGCCGCGGATCCGACGAGTCGCCGCCTGGATCCGACCCCCCCTCGCCGGCCTCTCCTTCCTCTCCGCTCTGGCAGCCCGCGCCGGCGAGCCCCGAGCCCGATCTGGAACTGCTGCCCGCGTTGACTTCGCCCCCCCCCCCTCGAGGTCGATTTTTGCCCAAGTCCTAAATTTTTTGCATTATATGCCCATGTTCTCTGCATCATAACTCCATGCATGCTGCTCTGTTTCGTGCGTGTAATATGTCAAAATGTTCGTCTCGAGGTGCTTTTCATTTTGTTCCATTGTGCCATGCTCATTTGAGTCCATCTTGATGCCCAAATCTTTGGTGCAAGAGTGCTAGTTGCTGTTATCTGCTGTCTGTTATCAGAACTTGAGGATTTGTTATTTTTGTTGCATTTAATCTGTGCATCTTATGAGTATGAGCTCTACATGTGTTTTGATGTATGCCATGCCATCTTTATAGAGGTGTATGCCATGTATTTTTGTGATCTCTGTGGTGACTAGCACAACATGCAAACTAGGCTTCGTGATGTTTCTGATTTCAGAGACTTAGTAATTTTTGGCAGAAACCTGATAACGAAACTTTTTATGTTTACATGGTTGTCATCATATCTTCTGTGCCTTTTTGGCTCATGTTCATTAAGGTACATGTGTTATATGCTTTGAGTAGATTCATGCCATGCCTTTGTTTGCTATGATCTATTCCTGTAGCATGTGCTTGATAGCTCTAAACTTTGCAACCTGATGTTATTTCTGCCATGTCCAGTAATTTCTGCTAAGTCTGTGAACTTGTTATTATGTGCAATCTTGCCTTGTCCTTTTGAGCATGTTCTAGTGATTTCTGGGGATAGCTCAGTGTTCATGTTTTGTCATGCTTTACCTGTAAATCATGTGCATGCCTTTTGTTTTCATGTTGAGTTGCTGTAGCATATTGTTTTGATGCTTGCATTATGCCTAGTTGCTGTTTTGGACAGATTGTTGCTATGTCTTGTTTGTAGTGTATGTGTTGCACCGTTGCTCCGTTTCGAGCATGCTCTATATGAAACTTGCTTAGTTTTGCATGTAGTCTCATATTATCATGTTGCATCCTTGTTTTGAGGCGTTTGCTTGATGTTTGTACGCATTTTGCATCAATGCCATGTTTAACTTGTTTTGCTCATATCTTCTAGGCCGTAGCTCCGAATCTAATGAACTTTATATGCAACTTGACTAGAATTTCGTGTAGATCATCATGATGCTCTTTAACTTGCTGTTTAACAACTTCAACTTAATGCTTGTTCAGTTCTGGACCAATTTCGAAATTTGCATATGAGGACTTACCGGAATTGTTATATGTTGTTTCCGACCTCATTTAAACTTGCTGTGATGTGTTGATCTTGTATGCATCATCTCTTGCCGTGTGTAGCTTCATATAGCCTTGTCATGCATCATTGTTGTTTGAGCATCATGCCTTGTTCATGTGTGGTGTGTTTACCTTGTTGTGTGCTTCTTCTCGATAGTTCCCGTGTCGTTGCGATCGTGAGGATTCGTTCGTCTTCGTGGCTTCATCTTCTTCATGGATTCGTTCTTCTTCCTAGCGGGATTTCAGGCAAGATGACCGTCACCTTGGATCTCATTACTATCATTGCTATGCTAGTTGCTTCGTTCTATCGCTATGCTGCGCTACCTATTCACTTGTTTTTCAAGCCTCCCAAATTGCCATGAACCCCTAACCTTTGTCACCCTTCCTAGCAAACCGTTGTTTGGCTATGTTACCGCTTTGCTCAGCCCCTCTTATAGCGTTGTTAGTTGCAGGTGAAGATGAAGATTGCTCCATGTTGGATTATGTTTATGTTGGGATATCACAATATCTCTTATTTTATTAATGCATCTATATACTTGGTAAAGGGTGGAAGGCTGGGCCTTATGCCTGGTGTTTTGTTCCACTCTTGCCGCCCTAGTTTCCGTCATACCGGTGTTATGTTCCTTGATTTTGCGTCCCTCACGCGGTTGGGTGATTTATGGGACCCCCTTGACAGTTCGCTTTGAATAAAACTCTTCCAGCAAGGCCCAACCTTGGTTTTACATTTGCCTCACCTAGCCTTTTTCCCTTGGGAGTCGCGCTCTCGAGGGTCATCTTTATTTACCCCCCCCGGGCCAGTGCTCCTTCGAGTGTTGGTCCAACCTGTCAGTCGCCGGTGGCCACCAGGGGCAACTCTAGTCTGGCCTACCGGAAGCTTGGACAATCCGGTGTGCCCTGAGAACAAGATATGTGCAGCTCCTATCAGGATTTGTCGGCACATTCGGGCGGCTTTGCTGGTCTTGTTTTACCATTGTCGAAATGTCTTGTAACCGGGATTCCGAGACTGATCGGGTCTTCCCGGGAGAAGGAATATCCTTCGTTGACCGTGAGAGCTTATAATGGGCTAAGTTGGGACACCCCTGCAGGGTATTATCTTTCGAAAGTCGTGCCCACGGTTATGTGGCAGATGGGAATTTGTTAATATCCGGTTGTAGAGAACTTGACACTTGACCGTAATTAAAACGCATCAACCGCGTGTGTAGCCATGATGGTCTCTTCTCGGCGGAGTTCGGGAAGTGAACACAGTTTATGGGTTATGTTTGACGTAAGTAGGAGTTCAGGATCACTTCTTGATCATTGCTATTTTCACGACCGTTCCATTGCTTCTCTTCTCGCTCTTATTTGCGTAAGTTAGCCACCATACATGCTTAGTCGCTGCTGCAACCCCACCACTTACCCTTTCCACACCCCTTTAAGCTTTGCTAGTCTTGATACCCATGGTAATGGGATTGCTGAGTCCTCGTGGCTCACAGTTTACTACAACACCAGTTGCAGGTACAGGTTTTGCGATGATCATGACGCGAGAGCGATGTTACTTGTTTTGGAGTTCTTCTTCTGCCTCTTCTTCGATCAGGGGATAGGTTCCAGGTCGGCAGCCTGGGCTAGCAGGGTGGATGTCGTTTGAGTTTCTGTTGGTGTTTCATCCGTAGTCGGATGTTGATCATGTGTTTGATGTATTGTTGTATTCTTGCGGCATTTGTATGCCTTGTATGTATCCCCATATATTATGTAATGTTGATGTAATGATATCCACCTTGCAAAAGTGTTTCAATATGCGGTTTTATCCTTGTTGGGACCTTCGAGTCTCTTTAGGATAGTATCGCATATTGGGCGTGACATTATGGAAGTGGATGCACAAGCAGTATTCTCGCTTAGTACAAGTGAAGGCTAGAAAAAGACTGGGAAGCGACCAACTAGAGAGCGACAACAGTCATGAACATGCATTAAAATTAATCAACACTGAGTGCAAGCATGAGTAGGATATAATCCACCATGAACATAAATATTGTGGAGGCTATGTTGATTTTGTTTCAACTACATGCGTGAACATGTGCCAAGTCAAGCCACTCGAATCGTTCAAAGGAGGATACCACCCTATCATACCACATCACAGCCATTTTAATAGCATGTTGGCACGCAAGGTAAACCATTATAAACTCCTAGCAAATTAAGCATGGCATGAGCAACTATAATCTCTAATTGTCATTGCAAATATGTTTCATTCATAATAGGCTGAATCAGGAACGATGAACTAATCATATTTACAAAAACGAGATAGGTCGAGTTCATACCAGCTTCTCTCATCTCAATCAGTCCATCATATATCGTCATTATTACCTTTCACTCGCACGACCGAACGGTGTGGATAATAATAATAGTGCATTGGACTAAGCTGGAATCTGTAAGCATTTAATACAAGGGAGAAGACAAGGTAATATGGGCTCTTGGTTAAATCAATAATAATGCATATAAGAGCCACTTAACATTTTCATTATGGTCTTCTCCTCTCGACCCCCAAAGAAAAGAAAAGAAATAAAACTATTTACACGGGAAAGCTCCCAACAAACAAAAGAAGAATGAGAAATCTTTTTGGGTTTTCTTTTTAATTGCTACTATTACATGCATGGAAAGTAAACTAGCTAAAAGCTACAACTAATTTTTTTTGTTTTTCTTAAGGTTTTTCAAACACACAAGAAGAAGCTTAGAAAAGAAAATAAACTAGCAGAGATAGTACAATGAAAAAGTATGAGCACCGACAACTAGAATGAGTGTGTGAACATGAATGTAATGTCGGTGAGAAATACGTACTCCCCCAAGCTTAGGCTTTTGGCCTAAGTTGGTCTATGCCCATGGATGGCCTGGCGGATATCCGAAGTTGTAACTGGGGTCGTACTGAGATGCAGCAGATACTGCCTCAAGAGCTACAGCTTGGAGGCGAGCTGCCTCCTTTCTCCTCTCATACTCGTTCGCCTCCTCCCTGGTTATAACATATCTCCCTTTTGCCTGAAAGTCAAAGAAAGCAGGAGCAGGGGGAGCAACATGGACAGTGCGGCGTCTGTCAAAGATTAGTCGGTATTGGAGGAACTGTTCATTCCTCTCAACAAACTGATGACGAACCATAGCATTATAATCTAAATAAGCAGGAGGCAATTCCATATCATTTTCATGTATGGGTATCTCAAGATAATTAGCTGCACGGGTTGCATAAATTCCACCAAACAAATCTCCACTAATACTGTTATGATGCAACCTTCGTGCAACAATAGCCCCCAAGTTGTATTGTTTATCTCCTAATACAGCACTCTTGAGAACACTAAGATCGGGAACACACATGTGACATGCCTCATCCTTACCGTTAATGCATCTACCTATAAAGAGAGCAAAATAATGTATGGCAGGAAAATGAATGCTCCCTATGGTAGCTTGCGTTATTTCTCTAGATTCCCCCACAGTGATACTAGCAAGAAAATCTTTAAACTCAGTTTTGCGAGGTTCACTAACATTACCCCACTGCGGGAGTTTACAAGCAGCAGTAAAATCTTCTAAGTCCATGGTATAAAATTTATCATAAAGATCAAATAGAACAGTGTGAGAATTGCGTGAGGATGTAAATTTAAACCTTCTCACAAAGGAATCAGTTAGGTGGTAATATTGGGGGCACTTATCTGACACGAAGCCCTCAAGATCAGCATTGCGCACATACGCGTCAAATTCATCCTTTATGCCTGCTCTGACCATAAACTCCTCGGACAGCCATTCACAAGGCCGCACTTGGGCTTCCCTCGGTAGTTCATAGTCCGGCTCACGTATCGCGAGCCTGGGTCCTTGCTTCTTTGAGGAACCACCTTGGTACATTTTCCTAAACATATTTCTTGCTCAGAAAAAATTTCTGAAATTTTTAGTGACTCAAAATAAAATAAAATAAAAACAAAACTCAACAAGATTGATAGCAACTACTCCCACAAGTGCCTAGAGACTATATCATGCATTAGAACTACCTGGGACCATATAAATTTGACATGCAAGCTCAAGAACAGGGTCACCTAAGCAGCAAAAAATTGCAATAAATAAAGCACTAGAACAAAAGCTAATTGGACCATTGGAGGACTCACATACCGAAGAACAATTCCCCAAAGTAGTTTTGTGAATGGAGCTTTGAGCAAGGAGATCGAAAATGGCATCAAGATGAGCTAGAACTCGTACTTGAGCTGGTTGGTGATTTTTTTTAAGGAAGACGGAGAGTGTGGGTGCAAGAATAAGTGGAGGGGGCCACGTGGGGCCCACGAGGCAGGGGGCGCGCCCTGGACCCTCGTGGCCAGGTGGTGTGGCCCCCAGGTGTGTTCTCAGTGCCAATAATTCTTAAATATTCTACAAAAAATCATATTTCAATTTCGGGGCATTTGGAGAACTTTTATTTTCGGGGTATTTTTTTATTGCAAGGATAATTCAAAAAACAGACAGAAAATACTATTTTTGCTTTATTTAATCTAAATAACAGAAAGTAAAAGGAGGGTACAGAGCGTTGCGCTTTCTAACTTCATCCATCTCATGCTCATGAAAAGGAATCCACTAACAAGGTTGATCAAGTCTTGTTAACAAACTCATTCCGAATCGCATGAAACCGGAGAATTTTTGAATAGCACTAGGTTACCTCAACGGGGATATGCACGTCCCCAATAATAAGAATATTATATTTCTTCTTGATAGTAGGAAGAGGAAATTCAAAACCTCCAATAGTAATTGATGGAATTTTTCCAATTGAATTGATACTGTGGACTTGAGGTCATTTCCTCGGAAAGTGTACCGTATGCTCATTATCATTAACATGAAAAGTGACATTGCCTTTGTTGCAATCAATAACAGCCCCTGCAGTATTCAAGAAGGGTCTACCAAGGATAATCGACATACTATCGTCCTCGGGAATATCAAGAATAACAAAGTCCATTAAAATAGTAACGTTTGCAACCACAACAGGCACATCCTCACAAATACCGACAGGTATAACAGTTGATTTATCGGCCATTTGCAAATATGTTTTAGTAGGTGTCAACTTATTCAAATCAAGTCTACGATATAAAGAGAGAGGCATAACACTAACACCGGCTCCAAGATCACATAAAGTAGTTTTAACATAGTTTCTTTTAATGGAGCATGGTATAGTTGGTACTCCTGGATCTCCTAGTTTCTTTGGTACTCCACCTTTAAAAGTATAATTAGCAAGCATGGTGGAAATTTCAGCTTTCGGTATCTTTCTTTTATTTGTAACAATATCTTTCATGTAGCATACGGATTCATTTTAAGCATATCAATCAAACGCATACGCAAAAAGATAGGTCTAATTATTTCAGCAAAGCGCTCAAAATCCTCATCATCCTTTTTCTTGGATGGTTTAGGAGGAAAAGGCATGGGTTTCTGAACCCATGGTTCTCTTTCTTTACTGTGCTTCCTAGCAACGAAGTCTCCCTTATCATAACGTTGACTCTTTGATTGTGGGTTATCAAGATCAACAACAGGTTCAATCTCTACATCATTGTTATTACTAGGTTGAGCATCAACATGAACATCATCATTAATATTATCGCTAGGTTCATGTTCATTACCAGATTGTGTTTTAGCATCAGAAATAGAAATATCATTGGGATTCTCAAGTATGTCAACAACAGGTTCACTAGAAGCATGCAAAGTCCTATCATTTTTATTTTTCTTCATCTTAGAAGGACTAGGTGCATCAACGTTACTTCTCTGAGAATCTTGCTCAATTCTCTTGGGGTGGCCCTCAGGATACAAAGGTTCCTGAGTCATTTTACCGCCTCTAGTCATAACTCTAACAACATTATCACTTTTCTTATTGTTTAATTCATTGAGCAAATCATTTTGAGCTTTAAGCACTTGTTCTACTTGAGTGGTAACCATAGAAGCATGTTTACTAATGAGTTTAAGTTCACCTTTAACGCTAGACATATAATCACTCAAGTGTTCAAGCATTTCGTTTCAATTGTCTACCAACATAAGCATTGAAGTTTTCTTGTTTAACAATAAAATTATCAAACTCATCTAAGCATTGGCTAGCAGACTTATAAAGAGGAATATCACCTTCATCAAATCTATAGAGAGAATTTACCTTTAGTACCTGTGTGAAGGAAATATGCCCTAGAGGCAATAATAAAGTTATTATTTATTTCCTTATATCATGATAAATGTTTATTATTCATGCTAGAATTGTATTAACCGGAAACATAATACTTGTGTGAATACATAGACAAACAGAGTGTCACTAGTATGCCTCTACTTGACTAGCTCGTTGATCAAAGATGGTTATGTTTCCTAGCCATTGACATGAGTTGTAATTTGATTAACGGGATCACATCATTAGGAGAATGATGTGATTGACTTGACCCATTCCGTTAGCTTAGCACACGATCGTTTAGTATTCTGCTATTGCTTTCTTCATGACTTATACATGTTCCTATGACTATGATATTATGCAACTCCCGTTTACCAGAGCAACACTTTGTGTGCTACCAAACGTCACAATGTAACTGGGTGATTATAAAGGTGCTCTACAGGTGTCTCCGAAGGTACTTGTTGGTTGGCGTATTTCGAGATTAGGATTTGTCACTCCGATTGTCGAAGAGGTATCTCTGGGCCCACTCGGTAATGCACATCACTATAAGCCTTGCAAGCATTGAAACTAATGAGTTAGTTGCGGGATGATGTATTACAGAACGAGTAAAGAGACTTGCCGGTAACGAGATTGAACTAGGTATTGAGATACCGACGATCGAATCTCGGGCAAGTAACATACCGATGACAAAGGGAACAACGTATGTTGTTATGCGGTCTGACCGATAAAGATCTTCGTAGAATATGTGGGAGCCAATATGAGCATCCAGGTTCCGCTATTGGTTATTGACCGGAGACGTGTCTCGGTCATGTCTACATAGTTCTCGAACCCGTAGGGTCCGCACGCTTAAAGTTTAATGACGGTTATATTATGAGTTTATATATTTTGATGTACCGAAGATAGTTCGGAGTCCCGGATGTGATCACGGACATGACGAGGAGTCTCGAAATAGTCAAGACATAAAGATTGATATATTGGAAGCCTATATTTGGATATCGGAAGTGTTCCGGGTGAAATCGGGATTTTACCGGAGTACCGGGGGTTACCGGAACCCCCCCCCCCCGGGGGGGGGTGGGGGGTTTAATGGGCCTACATGGGCCTTAGTGGGGAAGAGGAGGGGCGGCCAGGGCAGGTCGCGCGCCCCCTCCCCCTCTAGTCCGAATTGGACAAGGAGGGGTGGGGCGGCGCCCCCCTTTCCTTCCTCTCTCCCTCCTCCTTCCCCCTTCTCCTACTCAAACTAGGAAAGGAGGGAGTCCGACTCCCGTTGGGAGTAGGACTCCTCCTGGCGCGCCTCCTCCTGGCCGGCCGCCTCTCCCTCCCTTGCTCCTTTATATACGGGGGCAAGGGGGAACCCCATAGACACAACAATTGATCTCTTGATCTCTTAGCCGTGTGCGGTGCCCCCTCCACCATAATCCACCTCGATAATATCGTAGCGGTGCTTAGGCGAAGCCCTGCGTCGGTAGAACATCATCATCGTCACCACGCCGTCGTGCTGACGGAACTCTCCCTCAAAGCTCGGCTGGATCGGAGTTCGAGGGACGTCATCGAGCTGAACGTGTGCTGAACTCGGAGGTGTCGTGCGTTCGGTACTTGATCGGTCGGATCGTGAAGATGTACGACTACATCAACCGCGTTGTGCTAACGCTTCCGCTTTCGGTCTACGAGGGTACGTGGACAACACTCTCCCCTCTCGTTGCTATGCATCACCATGATCCTGTGTGTGCGTAGGAAATTTTTTGAAATTACTACGTTCCCCAACACTGTGTCGGGTTATCAAGACCATGTATTTCTTCAATAGGTGGTAAATTCTTAACATCTTCGGCTTTAATACCCTTTTCTTTCATAGATTTCTTTGCCTCTTGCATATCTTTAGGACTGAGAAATAGAATACCCCTTTTCTTCGGAGTTGGCTTAGGAGTTGGTTCAGGAAGTGTCCAATTATTTTCATTACTCAACATATTATTCAATAACAATTCAGCTTGATCAACAGTTCTTTCCCTGAAAACACAACCAGCACAACTATCCAGATGGTCTGTGGAAGCATCGGTTAGTCCATTATGAAAGATATCAAGTATTTCATTTTTCTTGAGAGGATGATCAGGTAAAGCATTAAGTAATCGGAGAAGCCTCCCCCAAGCTTGTGGGAGACTCTCTTCTTCAATTTGCACGAAATTATATATTTCCCTTAAGGCAGCTTGTTTCTTATGGGTGGGGAAATATTTAGCAGAGAAGTAATAAATCATATCCTGGGGACTACGCACAACCAGGATCAAGATAATTAAACCATACTTTAGCACCACCCTTTAACGAGAACGGAAATAGTTTAAGGATAAAGTAATAGCGAGTTTTCTCATTATTAGTGAATAGGGTGGCTATATCATTTAATTTAGTAAGATGTGCCACAACAGTTTCAGATTCATAGCCATAAAAAGGATCAGATTCAACCAAAGTAATTATCTCAGGATCGACAGATAAATCATAATCCTTATCGGAAATACAGATAGGTGAAGTAGCAAAAGCAGTGTCATATTTCATTCTTGCATTCAAAGATTTTTCTTTCAGCCTAGCTAATAATTTCTTAAGATCATATCTATCATTGCAAGCAAGAAAAATCTCTAGCAGTTTCTTCATCCATAACATAACCCTCAGGCACAACAGGCAATTCATATCTAGGGGGAGAATCTTCATCATCACTTTCATCAATATTATCAGCTTCAATAATTTCATTCTCTCTAGCCCTAGCAAGTTGTTCATCAAGAAATTCACCTAATGGCACAGTAGTATCAAGCATAGAAGTAGTTTCACAATAAGTGTCATGCAAAGCAGAAGTGGCATCATCAATAACATGCGACATATCAGAATCAAAAGCAGAAGTAGGTTTAGGTGTCGCAAGTTTACTCAAAATAGAAGGTGAATCAAGTGCAGAGCTAGATGGCAGTTCCTTACCTCCCCTCGTAGTTGAGGGAAAAATCTTAGTTCTTTCATCTTTCAAGTTCCTCATAGTGATCAACAGATATAAATCCCAAGTGACTCAAAGAATAGAGCTATGCTCCCCGGTAACGGTGCCAGAAAATAGTCTTGATAACCCACAAGTATAGGGGATCGCAACAGTTTTCGAGGGTAGAGTATTCAACCCAAATTTATTGATTCGACACAAGGGGAGCCAAAGAATATTCTCAAGTATTAGCAGTTGAGTTTTCAATTCAACCACACCTGTAAGACTTAATATCTGCAGCAAAGTAGTATGGAAGTAACAGTAACGGTGGTAAAAGTAACAGTAATAGTTTTGTAGTAATTGTAACAGTGGCAACGGTAAAGTAACTAAGCAAAGATCAATATGTGAAAATCTCATAGGCATTGGATCAGTGATGGATAATTATGTCGGATGCGATTCCTCATGCAACAGTTATAACATAGGGTGACACAGAACTAGCTCCAGTTCATCAATGTAATGTAGGCATGTATTCCGAATATAGTCATACGTGCTTATGGAAAAGAACTTGCATGACATCTTTTGTCCTATCCTCCCGTGGCAGCAGGGTCCTATTGGAAACTAAGGATATTAAGGCCTCCTTTTAATAGAGTACCGGACCAAAGCATTAACACTTAGTGAATACATGAACTCCTTAAACTACGGTCATCACCAGGAGTGGTCCCGATTATTGTCACTTCGGGGTTGCCAGATCATAACACATAGTAGGTGACTATTGACTTGCAAGATAGGATCAAGAACTCACATATATTCATGAAAACATAATAGGTTCAGATCTGCAATCATGGCACTCGGGCCCTAGTGACAAGCATTAATCATAGAAAAGTCATAGCAACATCAATCTCAGAACATAATGGATACTAGGGATCAAACCCTAACAAAACTAACTCGATTACATGGTAAATCTCATCCAACCCATCACCGTCCAGCATGCCTACGATGGAATTACTCACGCACGGCGGTGAGTGATACGTCTCCAACGTATCTATAACTTTTGATTGCTCCATGCTATATTGTCTCCTGTTTTGGACATTATTGGGCTTTATTATTCACTTTTATATTATTTTTGGGACTAACCTATTAACCGGAGGCCCAGCCCAGAATTGCTGTTTTTTGCCTATTTCAGATTTCGCAGAAAAAGAATATCAAACGGAGTCCAAACGGAATGAAACCTTCGGGAACGTGATTTTTGGAACGAACATGATCCAGGAGACTTGGACCCTAAGTCAAGGAAGCTTCCAGGAAGCCACGAGGTAGGGGGCGCGCCTACCCCCCCACCCCACCCCCAGGCGCGCCCTCCACCCTCGTGGGCCCCACGTTGCTCCACCGACGTACCCCTTCCTCCTATATATACCTATGTACCCCCAAACGATCAGATACGGAGCCAAAAACCTAATTCCACCGCCGCAACCTTCTGTACCCACGAGATCCCATCTTGGGGCCTGTTCCGGAGCTCCGCCGGAGGGGGCATCGATCACGGAGGGCTTCTACATCAACACCATAGCCTCTCCGATGAAGTGTGAGTAGTTTACCTCAGACCTTCGGGTCCATAGTTATTAGCTAGATGGCTTCCTCTCTCTTTTTGGATCTCAATACAATGTTCTCCCCCTCTCTCGTGGAGATCTATTCGATGTAATCTTCTTTTGCGGTGTGTTTGTTGAGACCGATGAATTGTGGGTTTATGATCAAGTTTATCTATGAATAATATTTGAATCTTCTGAATTCTTTTATGTATGATTGGTTATCTTTGCAAGTCTCTTCGAATTATTAGTTTGGTTTGGCCTACTAGATTGATCTTTCTTGCAATGGGAGAAGTGCTTAGCTTTGGGTCCAATCTTGATGTGTCCTTTCCCAGTGACAGTAGGGGCAGCAAGGCACGTATTGTATTGTTGCCATCGGGGATAACAAGATGGGTTTTTTTTATCATATTGCATGAATTTATCCCTCTACATCATGTCATCTTGCTTAAGGCGTTACTCTGTTCTTATGAACTTAATACTCTAGATGCATGTTGGATAGCGGTCAATGTTTGGAGTAATAGTAGTAGATGCAGGCAGGAGTCGGTCTACTTGTCTCGGACGTGATGCCTATATACATGATCATACCTAGATATTCTCATAACTATGCTCAATTCTGTCAATTGCTCAACAGTAATTTGTGCACCCACCGTAAAATACTTATGCTCTTGAGAGAAGCCACTAGTGAAACCTATGGCCCCCGGGTCTATCTTCATCATATTAATCTTCCAACACTTAGTTATTTCCGTTGCTTTTTTACTTTGCTTTTATTTTACTTTGCATCTTTATCATAAAAATACCAAAAATATTATCCTATCAGATCTCACTCTCGTAAGTGACCGTGTAGGGATTGACAACCCCTTATCGCGTTGGTTATGAGGATTAATTTGTTTTGTGTAGGTGCGAGGGGCTTGCGCATAGCCTCCTACTGGATTGATACCTTGGTTCTCAAAAACTGAGGGAAATACTTACGCTACTTTGCTGCATCACCCTTTCCTCTTCAAGGGAAAACCAACGCAATGCTCAAGAGGTAGTAAGAAGGATTTCTGGCGCCGTTGCCGGGGAGGTCTACGCAAAAGTCAACATACCAAGTACCCATCACAAACCCTTATCTCCCGCATTACATTATTTGCCATTTGCCTCTCGTTTTCCTCTCCCCCACTTCACCCTTGCCGTTTTATTCGCCTCTCTTTTCCGTTCGCCTCTTTTCCGTTTACTTGTCGTTATGGCTAGTCTCTTATATTCTCCGTTGTCTCCCGAAAATGAAGTTCTCAATTTTAAACAAAGGGAGGGAGAAAATCTAAAAGACACTTCGTATAGAATTTGCAATGCTCAAAATAGATCTACCAGGAAGCAATCTACTTTCGTTCTTCTCCGCAATTTTTATGTAGGCGCTAATCCTTGGTATAGATATATTCTCGACACCATTACCGGAGGGAATTTATTGGGTAGCCATACTTTTGACTCTTATAATGCTTTGATAGATTTATTTGGCTCACCACCTCTTTTGGTTAATGGAACTATGTTAACTTTGGAGCATGTAATGCAAAGACTTGAAATTATTGAAAATAAAGTTGCTACCGTAGAGTTAATTGAAAATTTGGATAAAAAGATCCACAACCAAATTACCGAATATGGATCTAAGGTAGGAGTCACTTTGAAAAATATTAAGGAGAAGGAACCCATAGTTAATGAAAGAATAAATCAAGATTCACTAGAATCGATAAACTTGAGGATATCATTACCAACTTGGGAACCGCTTTCTCTTCCGTAAAGAATACTCCAAGTCCTCCCACTAAAATTGCCAAGCTTATGTATGTTCCTAAAAATAAGGGTGAATCCTCTAGTAAGGAAACTGCGGATCTCAAATCTATAAGTATTCATCCCAATCTTTTTGCTATCATTAAGGAACCATTTGTTACAAATGAATTTTTCGATCTTGTGCCTAGAAGTTTGATAATCGGTAAAAAGAAAGAAACTCCTAAGGATGATAGATGTCTCATTGAAGAATTGCCTACCAAAGATGGCAATACCTAGATCTATCCTTGCTTTTATGCCTAGCTAGGGGCGTTAAACGATAGCGCGTGTTGGGAGGCAACCCAATTTTATTTTTAGTTTTTTGCTTTTTGCTTCTGTTTAGGAATAAATCTTTGATCTAGCCTCGGGTTAGATATGTTTTTATGTTTCAATTAGTGTTTGTGCCAAGTTAAACCTACAGGATCTTCTTGGATGATAGTTATTTGATCTTGCAGAAATTTCCAGAAACTTTCTGTTCACGAAAATAATTGTTAAAAATCACCAGAACGTGATAAAATATTGATTCCAATTGCTGCTGATCAATAAACAAATTGTCTAGGTCGTCCTATTTTTGCTGATTTTTTGGAGTTCCAGAAGTTTGCGTTATTTACAGATTACTACAGACTGTTCTGTTTTTGACAGATTCTGTTTTTCGTGTGTTGTTTGCTTATTTTGATAAATCTATGGCTAGTAAAAGAGTTTATAAACCATAGAGAAGTTGGAATACAGTAGGTTTAACACCAATATAAATAAAGAATGAGTTCATTACAGTACCTTGAAGTGGTCTTTTGTTTTCTTTCGCTAACGGAGCTTGCGAGATTTTCTGCTTAGTTTTGTGTTGTGAAGTTTTCAAGTTTTGGGTGAAAGATTTGATGGGTTATGGAACAAGGAGTGGCAAGAGCCTAAGCTTGGGGATGCCCATGTCACCCCCAAGATAATCTAAGAACACCAAAAAGCCAAAGCTTGGGGATGCCCCGGAAGGCATCCCCTCTTTCGTCTACTTCCATCGGTAACTTTACTTGGAGCTATATTTTTATTCACCACATGATATGTGTTTTGCTTGGAGCGTCTTGTATGATTTGAGTCTTTGCTTTTTAGTTTTCCACAATCATCCTTGCTGTACACACCTTTTGAGAGAGACACACATGATTCGGAAATTATTAGAATACTCTATGTGCTTGACTTATATCTTTTGAGTTATATAGTTTTGCTCTAGTACTTCACTTATATCTTTTAGAGCACGGTGGTGGATTTGTTTTATAGAAACTATTGATCTCTCATGATTCACTTAGATTATTTTGAGAGTCTTAAATAGCATGGTAATTTGCTTAAATAATCCTAATATGCTAGGTATTCAAGATTAGTAAAACTTTCTTATGAGTGTGTTGAATACTAAGAGAAGTTTGATGCTTGATGATTGTTTTGAGATATGGAGGTAGTAATATTAAAGTTGTGCTAGTTGAGTAGTTGTGAATTTGAGAAATACTTGTGTTGAAGTTTGCAAGTCCCGTAGCATGCACATATGGTAAACGTTGTGTAACAAATTTGAAACATGAGGTGTTCTTTGATTGTCCTCCTTATGAGTGGCGGTCGGGGACGAGCGATGGTCTTTTCCTACCAATCTATCCCCCTAGGAGCATGCGCGTAATTCTTGGTTTTTGATGACTTGTAGATTTTTGCAATAAGTATGTGAGTTCTTTATGACTAATATTGAGTCCATGGATTATACGCACTCTCACCTTTCCATCATTGCTAGCCTCTTCGGTACCGTGCATTGCCCTTTCTCACATTGAGAGTTGGTGCAAACTCCGCCGGTGCATCCAAACCCCGTGATATGATACGCTCTTTCACACATAAACCTCCTTATATCTTCCTCAAAACAGCCACCATACCTACCTATTATGGCATTTCCATAGCCATTCCGAGATATATTGCCATGCAACTTTCCACCGTTCTGTTTATCATGACACGTTCATCATTGTCATATTGCTTAGCATGATCATGTAGTTGACATAGTATTTGTGGCAAAGCCACCATTCATAATTCTTTCATACATGTCACTCTTGGTTCATTGCATATCCCGGTACACCGCCGGAGGCATTCATATAGAGTCATACTTTGTTCTAGTATCGAGTTGTAATCATTGAGTTGTAAATAAATAGAAGTGTGATGATCATCATTTAATAGAGCATTGTCCCAAAAAAAGGCCCCAAAAAAAGAGAAATAAAAAGGGACAATGCTACTATCCTTTTACCACACTTGTGCTTCAAAGTAGCACCATAATCTTCATGATAGAGAGTCTCTTGTTTTGTCACTTTCATATACTAGTGGGAATTTTTCATTATAGAACTTGGCTTGTATATTCCAACAATGGGCCTCCTCAAGTGCCCTACGTCTTCGTGAGCAAGCAAGTTGGATGCACACCCACTTTCTTTTGTTGAGATTTCATATATTTATAGCTCTAGTGCATCCGTTGCATGGCAATCCCTACTCCTTGCATTAACATCAATCGATGGGCATCTCCATAGCTCATTGATTAGCCTCGTTGATGTGAGACCATCTCCTTTTTTCTCTTCTCCACATAACCCCCATCATCATATTCTATTCCATCCATAGTGCTATATCCATGGCTCACGCTCATGTATTGCGTGAAGGTTTATAAAGTTTGAGATTACTAAAGTATGAAACAATTGCTTGGCTTGTCATCGGGGTTGTGCATGATGAGAGCATTCTTGTGTGACGAAAATGGAGCATGACTAAACTATATGATTTTGTAGGGATGAACTTTCTTTGGCCATGTTATTTTGAGAGGACATAATTGCTTAGTTAGTATGCTTGAAATATTATTATTTTTATGTCAATATTGAACTTTTATCTTGAATCTTTTGGATCTGAATATTCATACCACAATTAAGAAGAATTACATTGAAATTATGCCTAGTAGCATTCCACATCAAAAATTCTGTTTTTGTC
This sequence comes from Triticum aestivum, assembly GCF_018294505.1. Classification (NCBI taxonomy): domain Eukaryota; kingdom Viridiplantae; phylum Streptophyta; class Magnoliopsida; order Poales; family Poaceae; genus Triticum; species Triticum aestivum. The sequence continues at coordinate 503,516,190 of NC_057805.1, forward strand.
ATTTACCTACTCGAGGACGAGCAGAAATTAAGCTTGGGGATGCTTCATACGTCTCCAACGTATCTATAATTTTTGATTGCTCCATGCTATATTATCTTCTGTTTTGGACATTATTGGGCTTTATTATTCACTTTTATATTATTTTTGGGACTAACCTATTAACCAGAGGCCCAACCCAGAATTGTTGTTTTTTGCCTATTTCAGAGTTTCGCAGAAAAAGAATATCAAACGGAGTCCAAACGGAATGAAACCTTCGGGAACGTGATTTTTGGAACGAACATGATCCAGGAGACTTGGACCCAAAGTCAAGGAAGCTTCCAGAAAGCCACGAGGTAGGGGGCGCGCCTACCCCCCCCCCCCCCCCCCCCCCCACCCCCAGGCGCGCCCTCCACCCTCGTGGGCCCCATGTTGCTCCACCGACGTACTCCTTCCTCCTATATATACCTACGTACCCCCAAACGATCAGATACGGAGCCAAAAACCTAATTCCACCGCCGCAACCTTCTGTACCCACGAGATCCCATCTTAGGGCCTGTTCCGGAGCTCCGCCGGAGGGGGCATCGATCACGGAGGGTTTCTACATCAACACCATTGCCTCTCCGATGAAGTGTGAGTAGTTTACCTCAGACCTTCGGGTCCATAGTTATTAGCTAGATGGCTTCCTCTCTCTTTTTGGATCTCAATACAATGTTCTCCCCCTCTCTCATGGAGATCTATTCGATGTAATCTTCTTTTGCGGTGTGTTTATTGAGACCGATCAATTGTGGGTTTATGATCAAGTTTATCTATGAACAATATTTGAATCTTCTGAATTCTTTTATGTATGATTGGTTATCTTTGCAAGTCTCTTCGAATTATCAGTTTGGTTTGGCCTACTAGATTGATCTTTCTTGCAATGGGAGAAGTGCTTAGCTTTGGGTTCAATCTTGCGGTGTCCTTTCCCAGTGACAGTAGGGGCAGCAAGGCACGTATTGTATTGTTGCCATCGAGGATAACAAGATGGGGTTTTTATCATATTGCATGAATTTATCCCTCTACATCATGTCATCTTGCTTAAGGCGTTACTCTGTTCTTATGAACTTAATACTCTAGATGCATGCTGGATAGCGGTCAATGTTTGGAGTAATAGTAGTAGATGCAGGCAGGGGTCGGTCTACTTGTCTCGGACGTGATGCCTATATACATGATCATACCTAGATATTCTCATAACTATGCTCAATTCTGTCAATTGCTCAATAGTAATTTGTTCACCCACCGTAAAATACTTGTGCTCTTGAGAGAAGCCACTAGTGAAACCTATGGCCCCCGGGTCTATCTTCATCATATTAATCTTCCAACACTTAGTTATATCCGTTGCTTTTTTACTTTGCTTTTATTTTACTTTGCATTTTTATCATAAAAATACCAAAAATATTATCCTATCAGATCTCACTCTCGTAAGTGACCGTGTAGGGATTGACAACCCCTTATCGCGTTGGTTGCGAGGATTTATTTGTTTTGTGTAGGTGCGAGGGACTCGCGCGTAGCCTCCTACTGGATTGATACCTTGGTTCTCAAAAACTGAGGGAAAATACTTACGCTACTTTGCTGCATCACCCTTTCCTCTTCAAGGGAAAACCAACGCAGTGCTCAAGAGGTAGCAGTGAGCATCATGAAATTGGTGATGGAGGAAGGTTGATGATGACGATGGCGACGGATTCCCCTCTCCGGAGCCCGGAACTTACTCCAGATCAGCCCTCCGGAGAGAGATTAGGGCTTGGCGGCGGCTCCGTATCGTAAAACGCGATGAATCCTTCTCTTTGATTTTTTTCTTCCCGAACGTGAATATATAGAGTTGGAGTTGAGGTCGGTGGAGCTCCAGGGGGCCCACGAGACAGGGGGGCGCGCCCCCACCCTCGTGGACAGGGTGTGGGCCCCCTGGTCTTGATTCTTTCGCCAGTATTTTTTATTAATTCCAAAAATATTCTTCGTGAAGTTTCAGCTCATTCCGAGAACTTTTATTTCTGCACAAAAATAACACCATGGCAATTCTGCTGAAAACAGCGTCAGCCCGGGTTAGTTCCATCCAAATCATGCAAGTTAGAGTCCAAAACAAGGGAAAAAGTGTTTGGAAAAGTAGATAAGATGGAGACGTATCACGTGGCCGGGTGGTACGACGTGATGACTTCCTACCGCATTCAAGTGGGTTGACCGTCTATCCGCCTGCCTGACAATCACACCAGCACGGCAAACAAGAAGCCAACTTCAGCTGAACACATTCAAGCTATCAATCCGCCTGCCCCGGTGCCCGTTACTATTAAAAAAGTCAGACACGACACAAACCACACCACCTCCGAGCCCCACCTCCCTTCATCCAAGCTGCTGGCCACCACCTCTTCCATTCTTCCTTCTTCGATCTCCGCGAGCAATGGCCAAGACACGCCGTGGGTGGTGGATGAACTTCCGCGACATCGACGACCAAGCAATGGACTTATATGACCAGTGAAGTGTAGACGAAGGTGAGTTTTACTTTTGCTATGTAAAATAAATCATATTATTAGTGAAAATGATGTGTCTGCTTTTATTTGGTGGACCAGGTTGGATGGCCGACTCCCGTAAAGCTGTCCGTGGATTTGTCTGCAGACATTTGGTGTGTCCGATTTAAGGTACAATGTTGGATTTGTCCTAAGAAAGAGCGGCGGTTCTTCCATTCATTCCATACAAGAAGAAGAGAATTGCCCAGTTCATCGAGGAAAATCAGGCGAAAACCAAATCACAGACAACGAAATGCACAAAAAGAAAAAACTAGAGCCTAGGGATAGGGTTTAGACGAACGCACATGCATGTTTGACTATCGCCAGTGTTGTGGGAGTAACTTGTTGTCACGGCGTTCAGAGTTACATAATGTAGAGGGCAATGTTGGTAGTTGGGTACAAGCAACTAGCAGCAAGCTAACCTGTATGTCCATAGCATATGTGAGGACAAACACCACTCCATGATCGACTCTTTTTGGGTCTATGCATCCTACAAGCATCTTGTTTTCCACATTCATGTTTTACTAGCATGGGTTGTGACCAACATAACATAACAACAATACTACAGTATAGTGCATGCTAACTACGGAACAAAGCAGTCATTAACAATCCCAGTCAGTTTGAGTATTCGAGATGGGCTTGGATCACTGTGTCAGGACCTACTCATCTAGTGGACTAAGATCAAGGGATTTGGGGAATTCGCCCCAGATCCAGATGTATTTCTGTAGAATATCAACTATAAGGTATTTGATTGTCCATCTAGGCAATTCAGAGAAAATGGTAGCGTGCAAAGCCCAGCCACATCCGAGCTATTATATAGGCGAGGTAATTACCGGCAGGAGGATGGAAGGGAACACTTACTCTACTGGTATTGTTACATCGAACATTGGACGGGTAGCGACGAGCGGTAAAAGCAAGGAGCAATTCCAGCCCTTGATATCATCAAAGAATTTTTGTATGAATAGCTATAGTTAACTGAAGAAATGACAGCTACAATGAGCAATTCCAGCCCTTGATATCATCAAAGAATTTTTGTATGAATAGCTATAGTTAACTAAAGAAATGACAGCTACAACTTCAGTGCTAACATTGCCCCCTTCTTGAGAGACGGCGTGTCCTCACGACATTGTTCCACTTGCTCGCCAGGCTTGTGTAGTCGGAAGAACTTTGGGAACATGTACTTGATGGAATCGGCATCTTCCCAGGTAGCATCTTCAGGTGGTAGGTTTTCCCACTATATTTGCCATTGCACAACCGGGATGTTGTGCATTGGAACTTGGCGTACTTGGAGAGAAAATTGGCCAGACCAGTCTTCACTATACCATCTGAATAAACCAGTGGCAAATTTGGACTTGGAATGTATTTGTCTCCAACGTGCTTCTTCAACTGACTCACATGGAAAACTGGATGAATGAGCACATGGTCGGACAGTTGTAACTTGTAGGCAGATTTTCTCACTTTTTTTAATCACCAGAAATGGGCCATAAAATTTGTTCTGCAACTTAAGTGCTCCTCTAAAACCAAAAGCAGCAAGCCTGTTAGGTGCCATTTTGAGGTACATTGGATCTCTCAACTCTTTTGGTATCTGCATACTTTTAATTCTGTTTTGTTCAAGTACCAAATTTTCTTTGAGTTGCTCTAACATCTGTTGCTTAGCATAAATAAAAGAATGTGCCTCTGTTTCCTGATTGCTTGTATCTGAGTTGGTAATTCCCCGAAGAGGAAGGGATGATGCACTTGCACACAACAACAAAGATAAGTATTTCCCTCAGTTATGAAACCAAGGTTATCAATCCAGTAGGAGAACCAAGCAACACTATGTAAATAGCACCTGCACACAAACAACAAATACGTGCAACCCAACGCGTGAATGGGTTGTCAAATCCTCGACGGTATTGAGATAGATTAAATTGTATGAGATTTGATAAATAGATCTAACTAAAACACACACAGAAATAGACCCGGGGGCCATAGTTTTCACTAGAGGCTTCTCTCAAAAAAATATCATACGGTGGGTAAACAAATTACTGTTGGACAATTGACAGAAAAGCAAATAATTATGACGATATCCAAGGCAATGATCATGTATATAGGCATCACGTCCAAGATTAGTAGACCGACTCCTGCCTCCATCTACTACTATTACTCCACACATCGACCGCTATCCACCATGCATCTAGTGTATTAAGTTCATGGAAAAACGGAGTAATGCAATAAGAACGATGACATGATGTAGACAAGATAAACCCACGTATGAGCAAACCCCATCTTGTTACCCTTAATAGCAACGATACATGCATGTCATGTCTCTTTCTGTCACTGAGATTGAGCACCGCAAGATCGAACCCACCACAAAGCACCTCTTCCCGCGGGAAGAAAAATCAATCTAGTTGGCCAAACAAAACCAATAATTCAGACAAGAAATACGAAGCTATAACAATCATGCATAAAAGAGTTCAGCAAAGTCTCAAATAATATTCACGGATAGATTTGATCATAAACTCACAATTCATCGCGTCCCAACAAACACACCGCAAAAAAAGAGTTACATAAAATAGATCTCAAAGAACATCGAGCAGAACATTGTATTGAAGATCAAAAGGATAGAAAAAGCCATCTACCTACTAGCTACGGACCCGTAGGTCTGTGGTAAACTACTCACACATCATCGGAGGGGCAACAAGGATGATGAAGAACTCCTCCTTGATCGTTGCCCCATCTGGCAGAGTGCCGAAAAAGGCCTCTAGATTGGATCTCGTGGTTCTGGAACTCGCGGCGGCTAGAAAACTGTTTCGTCGACTCCCCTAGGGTTTTTGGGATTTTAGAGTATATTTATAGAGGTGGCGGTAGGTCAGGAAGCTTCCCGTGGGCTCCACTACCCACCAGGGCGCTCCAGAGGCCCCTGGCACGCCCTGGTGCCTAGTGGGCCCTACGAGCCTCCTCTCGTGTGCTCCTTTGGCTTCCAGGGTGTCTTCTGGCCAGAAAAAAGATCTCTAAAAAGTTTCGTGGCATTTGGACTTCGTTTGGTATTGATATTCTGCGAAGTAAAAAACAAGCAAAAAACAACAACTGGCACTGGCCACTATGTCAATAGGTTTGTCCCAAAAAATGATATAAAGTTGCTAGTAAATGAATATAAAACATCCAAGATTGATACTTTAATAGCATGGAACAATCAAAAATTATAGATACATTGGAGACGTATCATTTCCTCAGATCCAGGAATTGCTATTTCAGAAATGAGAGGTGGTGGAAACCCATAAAGAGCTTGAAAGGGTGACATTTTGATAGCAGTATGATAAGGTGAGTTGTACCAGAATTCAGCTAGATACAACCAAGACATCCACTTCTTTGGAGCATTTGTAGTCATGCATCTCAAATATGTTTCCAAACACTGATTTATCCTCTCACTTTGACCATCCGTTTGAGGGTAGTAAGCTTTATTGTACCTTAGTTCCACTTTAAGGGCAGAGAAAATATCTCTCCACAACTGGCTTGTAAAGATTTTGTCTCTATCAGAGATAATGAGCTTTGGAGGACCATGCAATCTTATGATCCGATCTACAAAAGCTTGGGCCACACTAAGCACATAGTAAGGGTGGGACAGGGGAATAAATTAAGAATATTTAGTAAACCTGTCTACTACCACCATGATCACATCTTTGACCTGGGAATTAGGAAACCATTCAACAAAATCTATGGAAATGTGTTGCCAGGACATGTCTGCAACAAGCAAAGGGTCCAAGAGGCCAGGCTGTAAGCAATTCACATGCTTTGCTCTTTGGCATATAGGACAAGCAGCAATGAAAGCTTCAACAACTAGTTTTAACCTATGCCAGCAGAAGATAATTTTCACTCTATGGTATGTTGCCCTTCTACCAGAGTGGCCTCCAACAGGAGAACTGTGTAAGGCCATCAACAACTTTTTTCTTAATTGAGGTGCATTGCTTACATAAATCTTTCCTTTGTATCTGATAATCCCAGTTGTAAGAGAGTAGTCAGACATTGTATTGTCCTTGTCCAATACTAATTTCTCGAATAATTTCTGGCTATCTGGGTGTTGTTGGTAGCTAGTAATCAGATCTTCTACCCATGTTGGAGTAACTGATGAAATAGCCATGCACTTAGGTAGCACTCTGGACAGAGCATCAACTACTTTGTTTTGAACTCCTTTCTTATACTGAATTGTGAAATTGAATTCCAACAGCTTCACCGCCAGTATATGTTGCACTCCCTCTGTAATTCTTTGATCAGTAATGAACTTTAGTGATTGCTGGTCAGTCTTGATGGTTAGTTCATTCCTAACACATAATGCCTCCAACTTTTAAGAGCTTCTAGAATTTCCATGGCTTCCTTTTCATAGCTACACATGGCTGCATTTCTAGGACATCAGAGAGGAGTTATAGTAAGATATAGGTCTTCCTTGTTGCATTAATACATCACCAATTCCTTTCCCAGAAGCATCAGTTTCCAAAACAAAGGGTTGTGAGAAATTTGGTAGAACTAGTACTCAGGCAGTGATGAGTGTTTGTTTGAGTTGTTGGAAAGCTTTGTCATGATCAGATTGCCAAGAGAAATTGCCCTTCTTGAGCATATCATGGAGACGCCTACAGATCACTCCATATCATTGTATACACCTCCTATGGTACCCAACCAAACCCAGAAAACTCCTAAGTTTGGTGACATTGCCAGGAACTGGCACTCTGCTAGAGCTGATATTTGTTGTGGATCAGTAGCTACACCATGGATAGAAATAACATGTCCCAAGTATTCCACTTGCTCTACTGCAAACACACACTTAGACATCTCTGGCAAATAATTGATGGTCCTTTAAGAGTTTCCAATACCAACTTAATATGTTGCAGGCGCTCCTTTAAATCCATACTGTAAATCAGTATATCATGATGCATGGTGGAGAGGCTCTCCTTGTCCAGATCAGAAGATTGTCAGTGGACTAAGCCAATTTTGATGAGCTCATTGTGTGAGCTCAGAAATAGATAATAATAATTGTTGTTGGGGTTTGTCTCCATAAGAAGCATGGATATAGATTACACAACTTGAGAGGATTTTGGTCAAGGATTTTCACATTTCAAGCGTGTCCTCGACATTATTGGAAATCCACTCTATAGTATTTTATACTCATGTTTAGAACCTCCACTTAACGGCTTGGAGTTTGTTGAAGACTTCTTGAGACACTATAGGTGGTGCAACAAGCAAACTAGACTCACGAGAGAAACAACCATTCGTTGGACATGAGGGTACTCGTACTCCCTCCCCTTGTGTCCAGCAATGATCAAACCATAACTTTGATGTCCAGTTCATCTCAATTGAAAGTGTGTGCACAAGCACGTGTGTATGTCTAGCACACAAAATAACTAAATTTCTTGCTCCGTAACTAGATTCTAATGCAAAAATAAATATATTTTATGGTGTTAATTTCCTCACAAACTAAAATGACAGAAACAATTATTCTTATTGGGAATCTTACATGCAACAACAGCAAAAATCTGAAAATCATAACATGATTTCTTTTTTTCCTACCGCATGGCCTATAAAAGTAAAGATACAAAAACTTATATTATGACTTGTTGCTAGACCATGTAGGTTTGTTTTGTAAAGAATCAAACTGGCTCAATTGTTTAACTGAAAAGCCGATGCCAACTGTTGTGATCAAGATTCTTCCTAACTATGTATGTTCTTCCTTCAAATTATGCTCTCCATTCCCCGCCAGAAAAAACGCTCTCCATTGGTAATGGTTAACTATAACTACCCTACCGAAAACGATAATTCAAAAGTGCAATGCCTATGGAACCAATATTCTTTGCTTCATATCGACAAGTCTTTCGTGCTTGATGATTTTACAGGCACATGCATGACACTCAGCGATCACGTCGGAATGGTGGTTTATGTCGTGGTTTTGTCACGGCAGATGTCCTAGGGTGAGGACTTAGTCGTGAGGCCAGCGCATCTATGTAGTAGCTTGAGAGGGGTTGAGCGGAATCGAGAGACGCAACACAAGACGAGGATTTAGACAGCTTCGGGCCCCGGGAAACATCATCCGGTAATAACCCTACATGCTGTTTGAGGCTAGATCTCATTACGCTCATGAGGGAGTCGCCGTAAACCGGCTCTCCTCTAATTGTGTCTAGCCCTAGAGATTACTGATTGTTGCCTGTCTCTTGTCCCTCTTTGGGGAGCCCTGCCCCTCCTTATATAAGTTGAAGGGGCGGGTTACATGTGGAGTCCTACTAGGATTACGACTAGTCTATCTCTAATACAAACCGGATACAAGTCCTGGTCTTAACTCCTTGTAAGGTAAATATTCCTCATGCCTTTCCTCTTAAACCGGCCCACCATAGTATGAACCGGCCTTCGTGAACCGCCCGTTGGGCCACCGGGTCTTGTCGCTCCTCTGACCCGCCTGCCGGATTACCAATGAATCGTAAACCGCCAGGTCCAAACGGGTCGCCAGTGGATCATCAAGTCTCAGCCGGGTCTCAAGTAAACCACCAAGTCCGGCGGTTATACTTCCGGCCGGTTTACGCCGCGGGGTATATCCCCGACATTAGCCCCCAGTTTAATTTGGATTTATCCATGTTAAACTGATCCTGTAAAACAAACACAAGAACAATTTTGACAGATTATGCTCCGGGTTAAGAATTCTTGTAAGCCGGCATCTGATCATCCTTAAGTCCTTGTTATTTCCTTCTTCTAGAAAATCCGGGTCATTAGACCAGCTTCATAATCAATTTGCTTGTAGAAGAAATATTGCAAATAAAGAATCCATTTAAATCGGCCTTCAAAGCTCTGATTTGACAAAAATATTGGTCTTCAAATATTCAACTGATATTCAGCCGGCTTGAAGATGTAGAACTTGTCGGTTTATGATTACCACCATTGCCGGGTTATAAAAACTGATAATTCCGGGTTATGATTGTTGCCAACGCCGGTTCATGATTGTTGCAGACACCGGGTCATAATGATTGGTGATGCCGGGTCAATCTGGTTTGCTCAAAACTGAAAATCGGAAGATATTTCTCCCTTATATCCATATTACTTGTAGCCTCCAAGTCTTGAACAGAACAAAGTGATGATTTGAGACGTGTTTCCATATAATTACTGCCACTTTGAAGAAATCCATGTTGTTCATGTCTAGTAAAAACTGAATACTCCATATATGTTGTAGCCCCCAAGTACCGGGTTGTCATGCTTGCAGCAACCTGGGACTTGTAATCGCTTATAAAAACTTCAATCAGTGTAGCCCCCAAGGGCCGGGTCATTATGCAATAATGAGCGGGGACTTTGTAAATATAATCATGTAGACTTGAGCAGTAATGTGTAGCCCTCAAGGGCGGCTTAGTAAGATAACACTGAACCGGGACTTGATATATACTTCAATGAAAATAACATCTTATAATGTAGCTTCCATCGTAGGGCTTGAACCCACGTCCACAAGGTTAAGAGCTTTGTGCTTTACCAACTGAGCAGTGGATCCTTCAATATAATGGACGAAAACTTGTGTACCTTGAATTGTTAACAGGAGCAATTGGTAGCCCCCAAGGGCCGGCTCATTATGATATGATGAGTCGGGTCTTCAATAAGACTAGTAAAAATGACTTTGCATTAGCCCCCAAGTGTCATGGTGCATGCTTGCAGCGACATGAGACTTGCATGTAATCTCAATTTGAATAATGTAGCCCCCAAGTGCCGGGTTGTAAGCCTGCAGCGACTCGGGACTATTCCTTCCATTGTAGAATAAATCATATCCTTTGATAAAATAATAGCCATTGCGCTAAAGCGACTTTGAAAACGTCAATAATACCGGTTATTAATAACCATAAAAATCCAGCCAGGTTGGCTATTCAAGATAATATAATCCGGTATGAAAACCTTATTCATTCAATATCATAATGAAAATTCAGCCAAGTTTGGCTATTTGAATAATATAACCCAATGATTTATAAGCGCATGATTCCAATGGCGCAATCCAAATATATACTGGCGACTTATAGTCCAAAGCCAGGCCAGTTTAATAAACACCGGATAATTTATCATCATGCTTTATTCAACCTGTTTCTGCATACAACAAGTTTAAAGTGTCCTGGCGGTTTACCGCCGGACGGGTCATAATGCCCAACATATAACCTGGGTTGATAACGAAGGCTGCACTTAAAAATAATCAAATATGAAATATATCATACCTGTGACATTAAATCACATCACTGGTTGGCCAACTTTATTGTAGTAAAAGGTGATAACCCCAATCTTGAGTGCTGATAACTCCTTCCATATTGCGCCGGTTTATGATAAAACCGTACCGGGTTGTGATAAACACCGGATTAACCATATATAATACTGGTGACTTGTAGTCAAAACCAGACCGGGTTGATAATCTCCGGATCATGACTGATCATATACTGACAACTTGTAGTTGACAACCTAACCGGGTTGATAAACACCGGTTTGAAAACATCACAAATCTTATCAAAAGAAAGAGAAACTTAGCAAAAGGCAAATAAACCCGTTGTAGTCGAGACTTTTCACGGGCTGCCAGGCCCCAAATTTGATCAAGAGGTGTTGCTATGGTTCGGGTTCGACCAAGCCCCCAAGTGATGCTGTGGCATTACGCCGATCAAGAGGCATTGCTATGGTTCGGGTTCGACCAAGCCCCCAAGTGATGTTGTGGCTTTACGCCGATCAAGAGGCGTAGCCATGGTTCGGGTTCGACCATGCTCCCAAGTGATGTTGTGGCATTACGCCGATCAAGAGGCGTGGCTATGGTTCGGATACGACCAAGCCCCCAAGTGATGTTATGGCATTGCGCCGATCAAGAGGCGTAGCCATGGTTCGGGTTCGACCATGCTCCCAAGTGATGTTGTGGCATTGCGCCGATCAAGAGGCGCAGCCATGGTTCGGGTTCGACCATGCTCCCAAGTGATGTTGTGGCATTACGCCGATCAAGAGGTGTACCTATGGTTCGGATACGACCAAGCTCCCAAATGATGCTGTGGCATTACGCCGATCAAGAGGCGTAGCTATGGTTCGTATACGACCAAGCCCCCAAGTGATCAATAATATGATAAGCCAATAAGGCATGACACCCATGTTTGAACCGCGCATCATGGCCGCAGGTCCTCTTTGGCACCCTTTAACTTTTGAACCGGATATTGAGAGCTTCAAAGCTTTGTGGGAGACATCTTTCCCTTGAACCGGATTTTAAACCGGAATCTTCATTTTCAGTCGGAAATTTTCTAACGGCCTTTAAACTCGAACTTGCGAGAAGTTAATTCCTTTTTGAACCAGACATTTTCAAACCGGATTTGAGAGCTTCAGAGCTTTGTGGGAGAACAGATTTCCCTTGAACCGGATTGTAAACCGGATATTTGAGAGCTTCAGAGCTTTGTGGGAGAACAGATTTCCCTTGAACCGGATTGTAAACCGGATATTTGAGAGCTTCAGTGAGACTGACTTCCCTTGAGCCGGATTTTAAACCGGGATCCTTTCTGATGACCCGGAACTTCTTCATTGAGCAGGGATTTTGTAACTGCCATATACTTTCTAAGCCGGAAATTTTCTGACGGCCTTTAAATTGTCATCAATATAACAGTAGCCACCGGGACCGGGTTATCTGTCCCTCCATCGTCCTAGGGTTCTTTAAATTTGCTGAAACTGGCAAGATTTGCTGAATCATGTCATCGTAGCCCCCGAGCCTCAAAGGTGACTCGAGGAGTTGTTGAGATTCTCCATATTTTGACCGTGATATAAACCGGCATAACTTGTATATCATTGGTGTTGATAGCACGATGTGAATCCATAGAAGGTTGAGGTGCCTGCGGCGGGTTATAAATGATCCCGTATGAGCCGTGTCAGCAACTCGGCCAATGGTTCTTTCCCACTGGTGATTTGAAGTTAACAAAACTGTAGTGGCGGCGACTTGTGTGCCTTCCCATTGAGCCATCCAGTGCAGACGGCGGTTGATAATATATGATAATTTGCCTCCAATTTGTTGAAAGAAAAACCGGGCTACCCAAGCTGTGACTTGTTCATACTCAATAAACAGCTCATGCAGACAGGTGCGGCCCGGTGTGTTGATGTAGACCAGGCCGCGGGAGATAGACGGTCAAGACGACCGCAGCATCAGAGGCGGCTCAGACAGATAAATCGGCCATGGTGTTGTAAACCGGCGCGGACGGGCGAATCAATCACGGGCGTGGTAAGCCGTGCGGACGGGCGAATCAACCACGTCGTGTTGGTATATCCCCGACAGTTTACATGGCCTAGCGCCTACTGTTCACCATTGTGGATGCTTTTGATATAGAGCTGGTAGTCATGGACGAGGGATGCCCTAGCTCTCCGTTGGACCTCTCCGCCTCTGACGATGGGGACGGGTAATGTTGAAGCTCTGGAGCTTGTCAACCCATAGACTCCAAACTCGTCCATGTATGTGTTTCGTGAGCGGCAAACGATCAAAATCGATCGACTGATCTTTTCGGCATCTTCCTACAGGGCCTACCATCGCTCGCCCATCCAGCCTTATCTCTTCCCCAACGAAGCTTGATCACACGACTCTCTTGAGTCATTTTCTTCTTTGAGCTCCTTTCTGTTCCCCACCATTGCTCGTTGCTGCGACCTACAATGCCAAACCCGCCACCCATTGTCGCACCCGTCCCCGGACGCCAGACTGCAAGGCATTGCCGTCATCACAACCACCGCTACAAAACCGCAGCTGAAGCACCACCGTTGCTACAAAGGCGAAGGGGATGGCGCCGACCACCGTTGCTACGAGGGTGGTTGCATTTTCACAGGCTGCTGCAACCTCACCAACTCGGGGTTGCGACGTTCACCATCGACCTGTAGTAACACACTACTTTAGTGGATTGGTTGTAGAATCAATGTTGTTGCAATCTCAACGACGATTGCATGGCGATGATTACCACGATGACGACGTTGTGGCCATTGAAACATGCACCATGTTGCAAAGGAGCTTCACAGTGGCGGAGCTAGCCGAAGATCATTGGGGGGGCCAAACAAAAATCTTCAGTGTTTGGGAGGGCCAAATGCTAACAAAAGTCTAATCTAAACCTCCTTAAATAATTTTTCTTTAGGAATGGATCAAAGGCCGGGGGGGGGGGGGGGGGCGCCCCCAACATAGCTGCACCATTGGAGCTTCACAACATGCGCCATGCTACAAGGGAGCCGCAACGTTGGGGCACCGATCCAACGGCTCACGACTTGATTGATCCTTAGAAATGATCAGCCGGTTGACGCGTATCACGTGCCTTCGTGAGCTACCTAGGGAAACAGAGGTTGAAGTCTAAAGTTGTTAAACTTAGTCATGGCACATGCGGTGGTTAACTGACAGTGTATTGATTTAAGTAATAAAGTGAGCCACGGTGGCATTCCCTTAGAAAAATTCAATGTGACTAACACGTACACTAGCAACCAAAAGTAGGCGCAAAATATGACAAACATGCACTATACACTATTAAAAGAAGGAAAAATTTTGTTTTTGCCACTCTAGATTTTGCCAATTTTTCTTATGCCACTTTAGATTTTGACATTTCACTTTTGCAACTCTTAGCTTTTGACAATTATCACAATTACCATTATGTGGCAAAAGCAAACTACTTTTATTTCTTTTTTGCCACTCTTAGCTTTTGACAATTATCACAATTGCCACTCTGAAATTTTGGTTTTGCCACGGGAATGGCAATTGTGATAATTGTCAAAAACTAAGATGGGCAAAAGTGAAATGTCAAAATCTAGAGTGGCATATGGGAAATTGGCAAAATCTAGAGTGGCAAAAACAAATTTTTTCCTTAAAAGAAGTCATTTTTTTCAGGGAACAAAATGTGTACCTTTTAATGTTATTTCTTATAAATGTTTGCAAACGCAAATGAGAGAGAATTTTAGGTTCCATGGGCAAGCCCATATGTCCGCATTATTGGCATTTGAGAGCCCAAATCATAAAAGGTGCCGGTCCGTACCGCGAGAAGCCCAAAATTAGTCTTAACACCGAAGGGACTATGCTAAAATTTTGCCAACAAAGGGTAATCCCAATTCCCAAATTACGTGACGTGGAGATCCGATCAAACACCGCCGTATAAGCGAGAGTCGGTGGCGATTTTCTAGGGCCGGTTTCACGCGAACGCCTATAAGTACTCGGCGGTCGGTATCTTAGGGCTACACCACAACCGATCTCATCTGTATTCACGAAACCGATCTCATCTATTCGCGATCGTTCTTCTCGTCGGCGACTAGCTCGATATCATGGCGAGCGCAGGCCAGCGGTGCGCCGGCTGCTACGGCGGCATCGGACGCTCGGAGGCCGCCTTCTCGTCGGAGTGCGCCCACACTTTCCACCCGCTATGCGTCTCCGGCGCCCACTCGTGTCCGTCCTGTTCCGCGTTCTGGAGCTTCACGCCGACCTTCCAGCTGTCTCCCTTGCACCCGCAGCCTGCCCGGATGCCGACCGTGCACCACGGCGCTGCTACGTCGAGGTTAGCGTGCGGCGTATGCAAGCGCGCCTTTGGATACGGCACCCCCACCTTCACGTCCGAGTGTCAGCACAGGTTCCATCTCGCCTGCGTCAATGGCTGCGTCTGCCCGGTCTGCAACGCCCGCTGGCCATACCAGGTGTCCTCGTACCCTTACTTACACCCGTACCAGTTCCCGCCGCCGCCGCCGCTGCCGAGGCCGATGCCGATGTGGACGTCTCCCTTCGTGGACCAGCCATCGCCAGCCGTGTACGACGACGACGAGCCGTTGGAGCCTCTGGCGGCGCCGCTCGACGACTGGGATCTCGTCCAGGACGCGGCCAACGGCGGAGGCAGGCTCGTCCTCGACGCGCACTGCGAGCACCCAGCCGTCGCGAGGGGGGAGCCGCACGACAGCTTCGTGGTGCTGGTCCACGCCAAGGCCCCTGGCGCAGCCACCGCGGCGGCGGCGGAGCAAGCGCGCACGCCGCTTGACCTCGTCACCGTGCTGGACGTCAGCGGCAGCATGACTGACCTCAAGATCGCGCTGCTGAAGAAGGCTATGGAGTTCGTCGTGGACCAGCTCGGCCCTGCTGACCGTCTCAGCGTCGTGGCATTCTCAACGGACGCGCGTCGGGTCATCCCGCTCGCGCATGTCGGACGCCGGGAAGGTCAAGGCCAAGGACGCCGTGCAGTTGCTCATGGCTGATGGTGGAACAAATATCCTCAAGGGCCTTACCGAAGCTGCCAAGGTGCTCGACGGCCGCCGGCACAAGAACGCCGTCGCCAGCGTCATCCTTCTCTCGGACGGCCAGGACACGTACAACCTGGGAGGAGGAGGTTACGGCTACGGCTCGGTCTCCTACTCGAAGAACTACCGTGCTCTCGTGCCAGGCTCCTTGCTGAGTAGCGCCGGCCACCGATCGACACCGATACACACGTTTGGCTTTGGCGGCGACCACGACTCGTCAGCCATGCACACTATCGCGGAGGAGACAGGTGGCACTTTCTCTTTCATCGAGGACGAGACGGTGGTGCAGGACTCGTTCGCGCAGTGCATCGGCGGGCTCCTCTCCGTCGTCGTGCAGGAGGCGCTCATCACCGTCAAGTGCGTGCACCCGGTGCGCGTCCGGGCAGTCAAGTCCGGCCGCTACGACAGCAGCATCGACGCGTACGCGCGCTCCGCCTCTGTGGACGTCGGCGAGCTCTACGCGGACGAGGAGAGGCGCTTCCTGCTGCTGGTGGATGTGCCCAAGGCCGGCGAAGCTGACGAAGTGACGCAGATCATGAAGGTGACCTGCACCTACCGCGACACGGCGACAGGGCAGGTGGTGGACGTGGCCGGCGAGGACGTGGCGGTGCAGAGGCCGGTGGAGGTGGCCAAGGACCAGCAGCCGTCCATGGAGGTCGCGCGGGAGAAGTTCCGCGTGGAGGCAACCGAGGACATCGCGGCGGCCCGTGCGGCCGCGGAGCGCGGCGAGTACACGGAGGCCGCGAGGATACTGGACCGCAGGCAGGAGGCGCTGCTGCCGGCGCTGGCCGACGACGCGAGGTGCAAGGCGCTGGTGGAGGAGCTGCGCGAGCTGAGCACCCGCGTGGCGAGCCGGCGGGAGTACGAGAAGTCGGGGCGCGCGTGCATCCTGACAGGCTACAGCTCCCACGCGCAGCAGCGCGCCGCGTCGGCCTGCGTGGCCGGTGCCGGAGGAGGATACCGTTGCCCACCGCCGCCCGGGGGGGCTGGGGGCATGGGCATGGGCGGGGCGGCGTCGGTTTTTGGTTTCGGTGCGGCGGGGGCGTATGCGACGCCGGCGATGCAGATGATGGTGGGCGCGTCGAGGCAAGTACGTGAGCAGCAGCAGCAACAGCAGCCATCGACGTTGAAGAGGAAGAGCGGAAGCGACGGCGGCAACTAAAATCGGGCGGCCGGTGGATCCAAGTTTCGCTACTGAGTCTTCGACCTTCGACCGATATTATTATCTTGCAATTTTATGTCTCATATTTTATATATATCGGGTAGTTATTGAGAACAATAGTCTAAGTTATTGAGAACATATATTTTAGTACTATACCATTGCTTGCACTCAGATCTTCAATGGAATGAGATCTCTCAATTGAATCAACAGCGCACGCCTGCACGGTACCTTCCATGCATGGGAGAATAGCTTTTCTCGAAGACTGGATTGTCTACCGTGCACGGGGCCTCCCGATGCGTGGTTCAGCCGTTCGTTGTCGTGCGGAGATGCCCGCCTGGATTTGAGCCTAAACTATTCTAAAGCTTTTTCTTTTTTGCAGTGTTCTGTACAATACTTCACCAACCTGGTCAGATATGCATTAATAGGGAACAAATAAGACACCGTTTTGAGCTCAAGAACATAAATGTCATCCCCTTCTGCCCGTCCAGCACGCTTTGTGTGCGGAACCATTATTCCACCATTGCTGCAGAGAGACCTTCCTCTTCCCATCACCCACCATGGAATAGCTCCGTGTGCAAATCTCGTCCATTTATTTCAAGTGCACATCAGAAAAGATTTTGAAACATCATGTCCTGAAGGAAAAGGCAAGTCCTCTTAAATACAGAAAACAACCCTTCAGTCTGAAGCCTGCAGTGCATGGTTGCATTCAAAAAAAGTTCATCCATTATTAATTATTAGCAATTCATACTAAGTTTAATTATTATTAGAAGTAGCATCTTAGTTCAAGTTCATTTCAGTATGTCACGCTATTGCTAAGGCAACCGACAGAGTATAGAGGACTTTACATCCCAAAAAATAATTCATCAACAGTGCTTACAAGTTACAACGACTTTTTCTGTTCGGCTGATGAAAAGCTTGAATGGTATGGCATAAAGTGTATTGATGACTGACATTTTACTGAGCTATATTAATGCAGGGAATAGCAAATATACTAGTACGTGTATACCATTGCTTGCACTCAGATCTTCAATTGAATGAGATCTCTCAATTGAATCAACGGCGCATGCCTGCACTGTACCTCCCGTGCATGGGAGAATAGCTTTTCTCATACGATATCCTCCAGTTATATTGTGGTTGGATTCGAATAATTTCGTGTAATGTGTGACGTTAATATATGCTGTTAAGTGTACTGTTGCTGGATATATATTCTCGCCCACTGGAGTAGTTGAAGGATTTTCATAGAGTTTTGTAATTGTTTTTGTCTTTCTCAATTCTTTTGCTAAGCAGTTTACCGAGATTTAATTTACCAATACAAGATCAACAAGCACATATTAACAAAATAGTTGGTTTAAGAAAATCGTAAACAAACCAAATACACTCCACATTGGAAAGTCGGAGAGAGTACTTCGTAGTTCATACATATATGTACTTATAATATGGCGTTTCGATTTTAGAAAAAAAATTGTACTGATTCATACTTCTTTTTCCCTTTTCCTTTACCTGAGCATGTTGTGTAATTTAACCCCTACTTTTCGGGTTAGTGACAACTTTAGCACATCACAAAAATTCCCTCATTCTATTGTCACTTTCTAATTTCTTTTTGTGTTCCGACTAGTTGGTCCCGTGTTCCATCGCTGACTTGGCATGCAACATAGATGGGCTTATTTGGTCGGTCGATTCTACTCTTGGTTCAATTCTCTTCTTTTTGCGTTGACTGCTACCATCTATCTCTCCTCATTACCAATAAATAGCGGACTATATTAGCCATGCTGTAAGGAGGTAATTTACTTTTTAAATGATTTAGTATTGAGGGAGATTTAGGCAACATATTAGTGCATTTGAAGAAATTGTTCAACATGTTTTTGAAAAATATTTCACATGTATTATAAAATTGCAAATGTGTTTTTGAAAGATGTTTGTCATGCATTGAAAAATTTGACAATGTGTATTCAAAACATTATTGTGTGTTTCATTTCCATAAACACATTTAACATGTTTTTATATATTTCTAGGATGATGCAATAATTTTTAATACACGTAAAATAGTTTTTAACAACGTTGTCAATTCTTCTTGTGGTTATGTATTTTAAAGTTACAATGAAGATACACAATAATTGTATGTGCTTGTGGTCATGAATGAAAATACACAAATTAAAAACAGTAATTTATAATATACCTTGAAATGTTTTAGGGGGCTGCTACGCGTCAGCCGGCGGATAAGTAGAAACAATCTGCTGCCTGGCTGGCCGTTGGATTGATGCGGCGAGCCGTCCGATCTACCCATCCATGCGTGTCACTCTTTTGCAACAAGAGTGGTGTCATCTAGATCAATATCGCCGGCATACTTTTTTGCCGACTGTCCTGGATGATGAGGTTATGGTTTGCAGGGGTTTATTATTGCAGCGGTGGGGGCCACTTCCCTTTGCAGTTTGGTACTCTTCATTGTCTATGTCACGTCGGTGCGGCCTCCTTGCCGCAATGAAGGGTTGTCTCTTAGATATGTGAATTTTTCGATGGTGGCGGCTTCTTCTCTAGGGCGTTGATTCAACAATATCGTGACCTAATGACTTCCCGTGCGATCAGTAATAACGACATGTTGGATTTGACGTTGGATCGACATGTCGTGCCGCACCATCTGTCCTTTCAAAAGGATAAAGACAATCAGGCCCATGGACTTCAATGTAATATCTTTATCTTTCAGCGTTTTAGTTAATAGATCTAAGTGTTTTCTCGAAGTAAAACAAATCAACACATCACAATCACTGCTCCTATTTGGTGCGTAGGTCGCTATATAGCAACCTAGCGCGTACCCACCCGTGTGCCAAGTCCTCTGTATAGGCCGGCCCATTATGGGGTTTTCCCCATCGGTTTTGGGAAGGATGTAAAACCTTCCTTGAACCTTTTTTTTGTTTCATCACCTGGTTTTTATTTCTTTTTTGTTTTTGTTTTTAATTTCAAAAAACATTTTTAAAAATTTGTGAACATATTTCAAACCCGTGAACAATTTTCGAATTAAAAACATTTTTCCAATTCGTGAACAATTTTGAAACTCACAATCACACCTTCTGCATTCCTGCACATTTTTAATTTTCTGATCATTTTTTAAATTTTCGTATGATTTTTAAAATTCATGGACATTTTTTAAAACTTATGAATATTTTTGAATTCAATAATCTTTTTTGAAATTCATGGACAGTTTTTTAATTTGGAAAGTTTTTTTGAAGTCATTAAAATTGTTTGAATCCTTGAAGTTTGTTTTTAAAAATTTATGAATATTTTTTGAAATTAGTGAACATTACTTACAACTTGCGAACATACTTCAATTCAAGAATATTTTTTGAACTCACGAACATTTTTTTAAAATTCTTGAATATTTTATTCAATCTAGCGAATATTTTTTGAAATTAAAGAAGGTTTAACTAACCAACATGTTTTTTAAATTCATGTATATGTTTGATGTTGTGAACATTTTTGAAAATCACGAACATTTTTTGAAAATTCCTTGTTTCCAAGTTTGGACTTTTTAAAAAGCACTAATTAACTTAAAGCAAAAAACGTAATCAGAAAAGAAAAAGAAAGCAAAAAGGAGAAAAAAATACAGGGGCGTCCTACCGCGCAGATGGGCCGACCAAAGACGCATGTGTGGGACCAAACGTAATCAGTTAGGAAGATTTTTCCTAACTGGCACCTCCGGTTAGGAGATCTGGAACCCACGCGCAAGTATAAATTAGCCAACCCATCAGGTGTAATCGGTTCGTCTAGTCCGATGGTTAACCGGTCCACGGATGACCAATTGACCACTCAACCGTTGACTTTTGTGGAAAAATAAAAATTGTAATAAACCATAAAACATGAAGAAAATTCACAATTTTAAAGAAACACAATAAAACAAAAATTTCACTTGAGGAAAAAACTTCATAGAAAATAAATCAGGTATTTGTAAAAGGTTCATCAATTTTGGTCATCAAATTATGACAAAAGTGAAAAATCATCGATTTTTGAAATAAAATTACAAATCTTAAAAAGGTTCCCGTAGTTGGAAAAATTTCTTCAATTTTGACAAATAATTATGTGGAAATTGTGTGTATTCACTATGGATCTATGATTTTTTTGAAAAAAAATGTAATTTGTAAGCTGTAAAAAAAACACAAAGTTCTGCCCCAAAATTGAAAATTCCGGCCCATTTGAAGATACATATTTTTTTAGGCACGTGTGAAATTAAAGTGTAATGAATCTTTGCACATATGTACTATTGGGGGGGGGGGTATATATGGTGTGTGTGTGTGTTTACAAAACTTTTTAAAAAAAATGCACTGTAAAAAATGTTTTTTCTGTGCTCGTGGACAACTAGCAATATTCGCGCGCGTTTCTTCCCTATTCAGGGCGTAGGTCGTTGAATAGGAGCACCACTAGAGCATTTTTAGGCTTCAGACACTCACACAGGCCAGATGGCGTCATGGCCCAACGCACTGGTCCATGTATCCTCGAAGATGCAATTTCCTTTATTTTTAGCCTTTCTTCCGTGGATCTTCTCTACTGTTCGGAGCCTTTTCACCTTTTTGTCAGGCCCACTGCATTTCGTACATTACAGACTTGCTGTCGCAGTTGCACTATCGCACTTCATATGCTACAGTTTGCCTCAAAAAAAAAACTTCATATGCTACAGTTTTACTCTCTTGCAGTTGCACAGTTTTAGTCTCTAGGGCCTCATCTTTCCTTGCACCCTTTCCACTACAGTTCATACTGAAACTTGCCATCGACGCAGGGCAGCACTTCCAGTTCACTGTACGCTGTCTCTCGATACAGAAGTACTATTTCTACCTACAAAGAAAGGCTATTTGACGATGGACTCACTTGCCTCAATGGATGTACCACTGCACGTACTACATGCCACCCTTGGGCCATGCACCTTTAATCAATAGTCAAACAAGCAATTCTTGTGTGCTAATCAGCAGTCAACGAGATAGGGTTGGTGTGACATGAAGGCACAATGCTTCATGCATGGAATATTAGGTTTGTGTGACAGGGGTTAGCCATATAATTAATCAGATGGCATGTGATAAACAAATGGTCTCTCACGCGCCATCCCAACCTAACGCCACGGACAACCAGGCACGCTGCATAGGGTGCTTCATCTCCTTCCGTGCACTGATATGAATCCAAGCAGATAAATATATGTACTACCCCTACTTAGATAGATTAACACATGCACCAAGGTAGGGTAGGAGTACGTATAGTCAAAAATCTTGACCGTTCTTCAGTTTCAGTTACACACTGTGGAAACTAAACCACTCTAGCTAGAACATCGATCGCCTCCCAAATACATAGGTCGGGCACTAAACGGGCGTTTTTATGGTAAAGCGACACGCGAATCTTGCTGCATAATTTCGTCTTACATGGCCAAATGATAGCCTTTGGAGAATCATTAGTAAAACACTACTTCCTGACTGAACATATTTTGTATTCAAAATGCACCAATTATATATAACAGAGCCAAAAATCGCCTCGCCATTTTGCCAAGTATGATTCGGGATTCGTACTTTTTAGCACACGCATAATTCGTGTTTGCTTTCTGGCATCTCACAGGGCAGAAGGCGACGCCAAACTGATCAGATCGTAGTCAGGACAGGCGCACGAGAGAGAGATGATGATTCCAACTGGCAGCAGCAATATTTTTTAGGTTAGATACATCAGGCCACTAATTAAGCAATCAGTGACCAGTCAATAGCAGAGATAAACAAATAGTCAGGCCACATGGCGGTTGCAGGCTTGCAAGAGCATGATATGGGTTTGGTGATGAATATGTAGTTGAATATATGCAGCATTAGTAGTACTGTATACTAAGTAACCGATAATCCAAACTGATAGAAACAAGAACTATATCTTGTGATCATAAGTTTGACACCTCCCATGAGACAACTGGTTAGCATGGGTGTGATTGGTTTGGTTACAGCAAGAACTCGTAGGTTAGCTAGGATTTGCCATGTCCAACTTAATGATATAGGCACAACCAACATGTGCTACTTGACAACTTGTAACACAGGCATACAACCAAGATTTCCTAGATTCAGTGACTACCAAATGAATCCTTGATGTGAACAATGATCGATGTCATCTAACAAGTGATCAAGTTTCCGTTGAATAACTTCCAGAAAATGATCAAGGAGTGGTCAAATAGTTGGTGGTGAGAAACAAGGTTGGTTTCTTTTTGTAAGGTTGAGTGTGGCCGAAACTTGGAGTTGGTGCACGGAATCAACCTGATGAGGCAGCTAGATGAGTTTCTTGTTACCTTCGGGTACGGAGGCCCGCAAACGTAATGGCCTTCGGGATGGCCTCTGCCCCATTTGTCTGGTACCGGAAGATTGCAACCACATATTCTTCCGGTGCCCTGTGGCACAATCCCTTTGGAGCTGCTTCCGGGAGGTGGTTGGTGGCAACTGGTGCCATGACAACCTCCCGGACTTATTTGGGGAGGTGCTTAGGCTCCCCGGCTCTAACCGCCCATCCATGTGGGTGGCTTTGGGCACCCTAGCGTGGACCCTTTGGTGTAATCGTAATAAACTAGTCATCGAACGCGTGATTCCATGGCGTGTGACTGATGCAATCTACAAATTGTGTGGCTTTCTACAGCTCCGGAGACCGCTTAGCAAGCGGCAAGACCGGGACGCCATCGACAACATCATCGCGGGCCTTCGTTCTTCGGCATCGACATTTGCGCCTCCTCCGCCACCACCGCCGCCACCTCCTGAGCCGGATTAGCTTCTTTTTTAGCTTTGTTTGGGGTTTGTCTTGCTGTGCCCCCAGCGCGACTTTGACTTGATTACTCTTTGTACTGTTATGTTTGATGCTCGGTTCGTTGCTTTATAATATAAAGCGGGGGGAAACCCTTTTTCGTGATTAGTTTCTTGTCAGCTGTTGGAATAAAGAATGCACCGGATACATGCAATAGATGAGGGATCAGATTAAGCAAATCAATACTAGTAGTACTAGCTGTGCATGGTTGGGCATCTTAGTTTGACATATTGACATGTAGACAAGGACTGAAACCAAAGTACAAGTTAGAAAACTGAGCATTCTGCAGACACTTCCCCGGATTCTCTAACTCTGTCTGTATATATTTTCGTACACGCAGTACGCCAGTGACTTTGCTGGATATATGGGCCGATGTAGCTGCAGATAATGATATATTCATTTTGTTTTTGGGGTCAGCTCGAATCGTAAAAAATCACAGCATGTAACTAGAGTATTACCAAATTTAATCTGCAGTTCTTCCAATCTACTCTTCAGTTATAACAGATGACTGAAACGTTCGCACTCTACTAACAAGGCCCCCTTGGGTTCGTAGGATAAGAAAATCATAGGAATAGAAAGGTCATAGAAAATGAAATAACATGTATCTCAGTTTCTATAGAAAAAGAGATGGCATTTGGTTCATAGGGATAGAAAAATTTCCATTAGGTCCAAGGAAATAAAATTTTTTTTTTGAAATGTGAAGGATGCGAACCAATTCTACATACGAATAGGAGTCTATCCCTACAAACCAAAGGGCTCTATACTCTATAGGGTTTTTACCTTTAGAAATCCCATCCTATAGAATTCTTACTAAAATCCTAGAAACTACAGAAGGCCCAATAGAATTAAATTTCATTAGGATATATAGCCAGGTTTCATGTGGCCATTGGAAGAATTCAGGCAACGATAATTGTCATGGCAATTTACCCGGGGCCAGATGAAAAACAGCAGAACATTATTTTGAACAATGATTAACTAGCTAGAGAAGTTTGTGGCTTCTGACGCGCCAAGCATGCCGGCCTGGCTAGGAGATAGCATTGCATGTGACGCTGCATCCTGCAGCCATGCACTTTGCTTGTTCATTAATTACTAATCTGAGTATTGATATGGGTGTCACTTGACAGACGCATGTGGTCGGTTAAATTATTTGAGAAAATACTTTACGAGCTTGTAGAGTAAATTACATATTCAAAAGTACTCCCTGAAAAAAAAGTTCAACAAAACATGTTTTTTAATGCTTTTCTGTGTTCAAACCTCCAGTACAATCTTCAGAAGGGCCCTCATAAAGGTGTGCATGTACTTCAGCTTCTTGCCTTCTTCCACACGAGTTTTCCAAGTTCAAGTGTCCTGGTCTACTACGTACTTACTGAACAAGTCTAGGGCTCTAGATACCTTGTGAAACCCTATCAGTTTTGTCAAGGCACGGGTATAGATCAATAATTTACTTGATCTAGAGAGCTAGGCGCTATATAGGTGCCAAGTGCATGGGGATCTCTTGATTGAAAGAATCCCAAGATCTTTGCTCCTTTGACCAGAGTACACACAATTTTAACTGTTCATGCTCGAATGACGAATGTGACATGATACTCTGGCCGCTAGCTTGGATTGTCCAGTAATCCCAAACACAGGCGAGGCGCAGTTGTTTAACTGTGTGCGAGTCCAAGCGAAGAAGACAAACGCATGGAGACCACCGCTATCGATTTGACTAGCGCGCGTCCGAGCTAATCGCATGCACCAATGCATGTGCTACCCTAGTTCCATGCACGCACGCACCGTGTTCTTCCCTTGTCGTGAGCAAGGATGGATCAACACTCGGTCATGCATATGTAATGCCTACCAATGATGCTAGTTAATCATGCATTAGTCCAGGACTCAAAAGCTGGCTCCATCGGCGAGTTGTTTGATCTCTCATCTTTGACAAACGGATTAGCTACTGAGTGTAGTACTAGAAAGAAATAGCTGCTAGTGATCGATTAGCACGCACCTGGTTCCACATTGACCACCTTTTTTTTGTAGCAGAGTATAGCTATGCACGCGTACATCTTGTACGTACTACTTAAGTCCAAAAGTTTTCCCCTAGAAAGTGCAGAGGTTAATTCGTCTCCAAGAAAAGCATATGGTCCCCGGCACCAACTATCAACGACGTCAATTCCCTAGCTGCTTAGCTAGTGTTTTTTGAACACGCTACTCTACTCTACTAGTCTACGTTTGGAGTTTGCATTGCATGAGTGCTGCGTACTGTATGTCTGTGTGTGCGTGTCTGTGCTATGGAAGGTGAGGGCCAGGTGATGAAGGACGCATGGCACACATCCGTAGACAGCGCAAAGAAGGTGGCCAACACACAACAGTGAAACCCCTCGGTGCGAGGAGCGAGCAAACGATCGACAAGGTATCCGTGTCGACAGGTCGAGGCCAGACGTCCGTGCATGCGAGTGCAGCAGCATTAAGAAGATGGCGCCATGGCGGTCGATGGACATGGACTCCATGCATGCATGCATGCATGCATACTGCAGTGTGGTGACATGGATTGTATGCATGCATGCATAGTTGCCGGCCACGGCAGCGACCAAGTCCGGCGTGAAGAGAAGGGATAAGGGCATCTCCAATGCAAGCTGTCAAAAAGACACCACAAATGTCAGTGGACACGTTCGGGACATATCCGGGAAGAAGTTATCCAAAGCTGTCCCAAAAAAAATTCCCATTTGTTGTGTGTGTTGTGCGACGGAGAGAGATGACAGAGAGAGACCACATGGACGCCCGTAAAGCTCCGGCATGTTTGCTTCCAAAATGAGGCGGAGGTGGTGCCGCGAGTTCCTCGTCAGAGAAGTGACGATAGGGTCACCGACGAGCCATGCGGCGCTTGGCCCAGCAAGCATCCACTCCATGGACGCGTACACCGATGAAGGAGGCGGCGGTTCGGCGGCACCCCTGGTGATGTTGGAGGTAGAGGCATCATGCTCACATTCGACGAGGAAAACCGGAAGGTACTCTGTGGTAGTGGAGGCCACCGTTCATGGTTGATGGTGGCGACTGAAATTCCAGCGACGAGAAGACTACACCCCCCCCGCCCCGGCCCCGCCCGGCGGCGCGCGCGTTCATTATCTAACAGTGATGGATTACAACGTGGAGCACCTCTCATCTATATCTATACCAATATAAAAAGAACCAAAGGGGCAGATCCAATTAATCTCGGCCATCAAATCATGTCAATCCAACGACCTAGACTGGTTCAATGTCGAGCCCTCAACACGTTTAGCGTGCAGTTAATTTCATGCAAAATATAGTGCTAATCAGATAATAACACGTAAATAATATCCTACTTAATATCCGCATTCACTTAATATACTTCCAAATTAACGTGCATTGCACGTACACATTGATTAGTTATGTAAGAAGCCAACCGTACAACGTGTTCAACTCCGACACGACACATATCCTACCCACAGTACAACACAAGTCGAAATGTAACCCGACTCATACGTAATATTTGACACAAACTCATTCATCACAAACTGTCAGTATAACCTTGAAAAAATACAAACTGTCAGTAGACTTTATGAGAAAATAAAACTAACTGTCAACGACAGCCAGATTCTCCCTTCTCCGCTCAAACATCTCGACTTTCCCATCTCATGTACATTGCAGACTTGCACTTAAAGTTGCAGTATCACACTTCAGATATCAGCAGCTTGGGCCCTGTACAGACTACTGCTGATTACTCTGATACAGAACTACTGCTGACAAAAAATGGTTCTTTGACGGTGCACTACTCACTTGCCTCAAAGAATGTACTCCTACTACTCTACATGCTCTCATTGGAACATGCACCTTTAATCACTAGTCAAACAAGCAATCCTTGTGTGGTAATCAGTCGTCAATGGGATAGGGTCGTGGACTTTTGATCTGCGAGGTTGGACTCGTGAAGGCACAATGCTTCATGCATGGAAGATTAGGTTTGTGTGTCAAGAGTTAACCATATAAATAATCAGATGGCTTATGATAAACAATGCCCTCTCACGCGCCTTCCCAACCGATCGCCACGGACAACCACACAAGCTGCATAGGGTGCTCCATCTTTTTCCATGTATACTGATCTAAATCCAAACTGATAAATGCTCCCATATGTAAGCCCCTACTTATAGATAGATTAACACATGCACCAGGGTGGGAGTACGCGTAGTAAAAAACCCCGCATTTTTTTTACCATTCTACCGTT
Source organism: Triticum aestivum (assembly GCF_018294505.1). NCBI lineage: Eukaryota > Viridiplantae > Streptophyta > Magnoliopsida > Poales > Poaceae > Triticum > Triticum aestivum. Next base: position 503,544,100 of record NC_057805.1, read on the forward strand.
ACACACTGTAAAAAGGAAAACCACTCTAGCTAGAGCATCTACCCTCGAAAAAAACATATAGCCGTTTTTACTATATGTACTATGTTGATTAAACAGGCCTTTTTCTTGTAAAGTGACATGCGAATCTTGCTGCATAATTTCGTCTTGCATGGCCAAATGATAGACTTTGGAGAATCACTAGTAAACCACTACTTCTTGACTGAACATAGATTATAGTCAAAATGCACCAACTATAGCAGAACCCCACCAAAAAGAAAATGCCTCGCCATTTTGCCGAGTATGATTTCGGATTCAAACTTGTTTGCACACGCATAATTTGTGCTTGCTTTTTGGCATCTCACAGGACAGAAGGCGCCGCGAAACTGTTCAGATCATAATCAGGACAGGCGCACGAGAGAGACGATGATTCCAACTGGCAGCAGCAATATTTTTCAGGTTAGCTACATAAGGCCACTAATGAAGCAATCAGTGATCAGTCAATAGCAGAGATAAACAAATAGTCAGGCCACATGGCGGTTGCAGACTGGCAAATGCATGATATGGGGTTTGGTGATGAATATGTAGTTGAATATATGTAGCATTAGTAGCACTATATACTAAGTAACCGATAATCCAAACTGGTAGAAACAAGAACTATATCTTGTGATCATATGCTTGACACTTCCCAAGTGGCAGCGTGAGACAACTGATTCGCATGTGTGATTGGTTTGGGTACAGCAAGAACTCGCAGGTTGGCTAGGATTTGCCATGTCCAACTTATTGATACAGGCCAGGCCCAACCAACATGTGTGCTACTTGTAACACAGGTATACAACCAAGATATTGCAGGTGCAGTGACTACCAAATGAATCCTTGATGTCAACAATGATCAATGTCAACTAACAACTGATCAAGAAAAAAACTAACAAACGATCAAGTTTCTGATAAAACGATTAAATGATCAAGGAGTGGTCAAACAGTTGGTGGTGAGAAACAAGGTTGGTTTCTTTTTGTAAGGTTGAGTTTGGCCGAAATTTAGAGCTGGTGTAGGGAATCAACCCGATGAGGCAACTAGATGAGTTTCTTGTCAGTTGTTGGAAACTTGGAATAAAGAAGACACTGGATACGTGCAACAGATGGGTGATCAAATTAAGCTAATGAGTATACTAGTACTAGCTGTGCATGGTTGGGCATCTAACTTTGACATCGTGACATGACGACAAGGGTTATGGAGCCAAAGTAAAAGAAAATAATCAAGCATTATGCAGACAGTTCCCCTGATTCTCTCTCCCTGTCTATCTATATCTATGAACTAGTTGCTTTTTGATATAACGGCCCTTGAAGCTGAAGATCATAAAAACATCATGGCATGTCACTAGGTTAAATTTTGTTAGAATTTATCTAAGTTTCATGTGGCCGTGGGAACAATTCAGGCAGCAATAGTTGTGATGACAATTTACAGAAGCAAACGGCAAAACATCATTTTGAACCGTGACTATCTAGCTAGAGGAAGGATGTGGCTTCTGATGCGCCAATGATGACACTGCTAGGAGATACCACTGAATGTGACGCTGCAATGCATGCACTTTGCTTTGCCCGCTAATTACTAATCTGAGTATTGGTGGTGGCTGCCTGGCTGGGCACTTGACATATCCATGTGATGGATTGAATATACTGTAGTTATTTTATGAACTGCCACCAGATACATAACAATCTGGCATTTCCAATGAGGAAGGTCCGCAAAATTCTGATCGGACCGTCCGAACACTTTTAGCCATTCAATATGGATTATCAAATCGGTCAGCCGGACCGGGCCGGATGTTTGAGATCCCACATCCTAGCCCCAAATAAAGGGGGAGATCCGACGGAGTCTGGACATTCACCAAGGCTCGCCGGCTTCCCGCCCACTCGCATTCATGTCGAGGCACCGCCCAAGAAGCTACTCCTAATTTCACACCCCCCCCCCCCCCCCGCCCCCCACCACCACCAACAAACTATATCCTCCGATTCCTCCTCCTCTCCCAAAGCCGCCGACACACACCAGACCTCCACCGCCCGCGGCGATGGGCAAGAAGACCGATGCCAAGAAGACCTGGGTGTGGTGGCTGATCGGTGGCGTTCGCCAAGACCAAGGTCGCACTGGATCCTCACGGACCCCACAATCGCGAAGGCTTGGGCACTTGATCGGTCCAAGGCCACCAAGGAGACGGGCGTCTGCCGTCGGTGCCGTCCCAATGAGCAACTCCTCCTCGTCGGGCTGGCCGAGTTCGAGAGCGTACTAAATAGCAAGCTAGCAAATCCCCTTCTTTTTGACATTGGACTTTTCAATCAAATTGATTGTAAGACTCATAAGGATCTACTTCACAAAGATCCAATACCTCCACCAGGAAATTAAGAACATGCATCCAGTGGCCCAAACAAAATGTCCAAATATGAACATCCACGCCCATAACGATAAACTATTCATCCCAAAAGTACGGTCCGCCCCGAAGACGACAAAATGCGCCGCAAGGTGGAGGAGGCAGCGGAGCACCAGCGCCACGAGGGAGGGATGCCGTGACGCGTGGTATGGCTTCCTCAACTGGCGCAACGACAATGGCACAGACTGGCTGCACCAGTGGCCTCGGAGACCATGCCTACGAGGTCATCATCCGATACTTGGCCTAGTTTAGAATTTTTTTGTTTAGTTTAAATTTAATTTATGTTGAAATAATTAAATTCCTTGTGTTCGGATGCAATATGATGTATTTACTTAAATTCTGTCTACATTTGAGTTTGAACAGTTTTAGTGGGGAGGGGGGGGGGGAGATTTTATGGACAAGGTTGGATGGCCTCCGCAAAGCGGTGGTCTGCGGAGACGTCTACCACAAACATTTAGTAAGGTCCGTTCAGTGATCCACATCGATGATGCCCTAATTCCTCCCTAGAAACAAACCCATTTCATATTTATGCTTGTATATATTCAATCGCTCCAGACTTTCCGTACAATTTTGAGCAGGGTAGCTCCAGAAAGATATGCGCTAGTACTTCAGCTTCTTTTGCCTTCTCCTACACGATTCTTCCAAGTTCAGGATTCCTGGTCTACCACTTACTACTGAACAAGTCTAGGTACGTGAAACCCTACCCATTTTGTCAAGGCATGGGTATATGTTACTAATTTACTCACTAGTAGAAAATAGGGCTTTCGTTCAGGCCTGGCCAGCCCATTAGTCCCGGTTCTGCACGAACCGGGACCCATGGGGTGCATTAGTCCCGGTTCGTGAGCCCAGGGGTCCGGCCGGGCCACGTGGGCCACTGGTCCCGGTTCGTCTGGACCTTTTGGTCCCGGTTCCACGCACGAACCGGGACCAATGGGCCTCGCCCCTGGCCCACAAACCGGGACTAAAGGGTTGGTTCTCGTTGCGGTCAGAGTTTAGTCCCACCTCGCCAACCGAAGGGCGCTCACACCGGTTTATAAGCCCGTCCCTCTCTGCCTTGTTGAGCTCCTCTCAAAATGAAAATAGATGTCCTTATACAGGGAATTTGACCTAAATTCATAGTGAATTTCTCTGAAATTCATAAAAATTTATTATGAATTTAGGTTGAATTTTCTCTATAGGCGCATCTATGCTCATTTTTTTATGTTGGGGTTGGCGATCTTTACAGACTTTTTGTGTGTTGAATAAGCACCATTCAAAATCAGTCTCTGCTTTGAATGGTTCATTTTGAACACACAAAAAGTCTGGAGTTCAAATAAGTTCAAGAAAATGAAATCCCTTTGTAACAGATGAGTTTTCGTCCGAAACCCTGATACTTCGAAATAGATTGTCCATTTTGTTCACGAAGTGCATCCACCTTTTGCCGGGACCCTCTCAACTTTTTAGCACATGCTATGTGGGTGAAATGATGATACCATGCCAACTTTCAATCTTTTCAGAGTTCATTTGAAATGCTTTTCAATTTCAAATTCATTTGAAATGCTTTTCAATTTTAGGGTCTTATGGCTTTGAATGGTGCATTTTGAACACACAAAAAGTCAGGAGTTCAAATAAGTTTTAAAAAATGAAATCCCTTTGTAACAGACGAGTTTGCGTATGAAATCCTGATACTTTGAAAGAGATTGTCCGTTTTGTACACGAAGTGCATCCAATTTTTGCCGTAACCCTCTCAACTTTCTTGCACATGCTATGTGGATGAAATGATGATACCATGCCAACTTTCAAATTTTTCAGATTTCATTTGAAATGCTTTTCAATTTTAGGGTCTTATAGCTCAAAATAATTAGTAAATGCATGAAAAATAACAAATGAAGTCAGAAAGGATTGAAAAATGATGATGTGGCTTTGAATGGTGCATTTGAACACACAGAAAGTCAGGAGTTGAAATAAGTTTTAAAAAATGAAATCCCTTTGTAACAGATGAGTTTTCGTCCGAAACCCTGATACTTCGAAAGAGATTGTCCGTTTTGTACACGAAGTGCATCCAGTTTTTGCCGTAACCCTCTCAACTTTCTTGCACATGCTATGTGGATGAAATGATGATACCATGCCAACTTTCAACCTTTTCAGAGTTCATTTGAAATTCTTTTCAATATTAGGGTCTTATAGCTCAAAATAATTAGTAAATGCATGAAAAATAACAAATGAAGTCAGAAAGGATTGAAAAACGATGATGTGGCTTTGAATGGTGCATTTTGAACACACAAAAAGTCAGGAGTTCAAATAAGTTTTAAAAAATGAAATCTCTTTGTAACAGACGAGTTTCCGTATAAATCCTGATACTTTGAAAGAGATTGTCCGTTTTGTACACGAAGTGCATCCAGTTTTTGCCGTAACCCTCTCAACTTTCTTGCACATGCTATGTGGATGAAATGATGATACCATGCCAACTTTCAACCTTTTGAGAGTTTATTTGAAATGCTTTTCAATTTTAGGGTCTTATAGCTCAAAATAATTAGTAAATGCATGAAAAATAACAAATGAAGTCAGAAATGATTTAAAAATGATGATGTGGCTTTGAATGGTGCATTTTGAACACACAAAAAGTCAGGAGTTCAAATAAGTTTAAAAAAATGAAATCCCTTTGTAACAGACGAGTTTCTGTATGAAATCCTGATACTTTGAAAGAGATTGTCCGTTTTGTACACGAAGTGCATCCAGTTTTTGCCGTAACCCTCTCAACTTTCTTGCACATGCTATGTGGATGAAATGATGATACCATGCCAACTTTCAACCTTTCCAGAGTTCATTTGAAATGCTTTTTAATTTTAGGGTCTTATAGCTCAAAATAATTAGTAAATGCATGAAAAATAACAAATGAAGTCAGAAAGGATTGAAAAACGATGATGTGGCTTTGAATGGTGCATTTTGAACACACAAAAAGTCAGGAGTTCAAATAAGTTTTAAAAAATGAAAGCCCTTTGTAACAGACGAGTTTCCGTATGAAATCATAATACTTTGAAAGAGATTGTCCGTTTTGTACACGAAGTGCATCCAGTTTTTGCCGTAACCCTCTCAACTTTCTTGCACATACTATGTGGATGAAATGATGATACCATGCCAACTTTAAACCTTTTGAGAGTTCATTTGAAATGCTTTTCAATTTTAGGGTCTTATAGCTCAAAATAATTAGTAAATGCATGAAAAATAAATAACAAATGAAGTCAGAAAGGATTGAAAAATGATGATGTGGCTTTGAATGGTGCATTTTGAACACACAAAAATTCAGGAGTTCAAATAAGTTTAAAAAAATGAAATCCCTTTGTAACAGACGAGTTTCTGTATGAAATCCTGATACTTTGAAAGAGATTGTCCGTTTTCTAGACGAAGTGCATCCAGTTTTTGCCGTAACCCTCCCAACTTTCTTGCACATGCTGTGTGGATGAAATGATGATACCATGCCAACTTTCAACCTTTCCAGAGTTCATTTGAAATGCTTTTCAATTTTAGGGTCTTATAGCTCAAAATAATTAGTAAATGCATGAAAAATAACAAATGAAGTCAGAAAGGATTGAAAAATGATGATGTGACTTTGAATGGTGCATTTTGAACACACAGAAAGTCAGGTGTTCAAATAAGTTTTAAAAAATGAAATCCCTTTCTAACAGACGAGTTTCCGTCTGAAATCCTGATACTCTGAAAGAGATTGTCCGTTTTGTACACGAAGTGCATCCAGTTTTTGCCGTAACCCTCTCAACTTTCTTGCACATGCTATGTGGATGAACTGATGATACCATGCCAACTTTCAAACTTTTCAGAGTTCATTTTAAATGCTTTTATAAACTCTAATAGCAAAAGGAATCAACTAAAAAGCTTTTATAAACCTGTAGTATTTTTTGAACTAAAATTATATAAAATTTATGCAACTAAAATTATCAAAGTATTTTCTGTTCAAAACATGAAAAGCAGAAAGAATTATCATAAAAAAATTGGTTAGAAACTTTAGTAGCAAAAAAAAATTCGTAAAGAATTAAAATTTAAACTATTCAAATTTGGAAACTAATGGAGTAACAGAAAGTTTATAATTATTCTGAGCTAAAAGCAAAAAGAATAAAAAAATAAAGCAAAAATCAAAAGAAAATAAATAATTCAAAAAACAAAAAAATACTGGAAAAAATAAAAAATGCCGCCTAATGGGCCACACGGCCTGCATACGACTAGAAACCCATCTGCACATGGGCCAGGATGCAGGCCCGCAGGCCCAATAGGCCCAACATGGCAGTGACAAAGGGTAGGCATGTAATGCCTGCATATTAGAGAGGAGCTCAGCACCTGAGCTGCAACGCAGCTTATAAACAGGTGCTGAGCTCTCTCAGCTAGCGAGGTGGGACTAAACTTCCCACCGCACCGCGCCAGCACAGGGCCTTTAGTCCCGGTTGGTGGCTCCAACCGGAACCAATGCTCCCCTTTGGTCCCTTTGGTCCCGGTTGGTGCCACCAACCGGGACCTAAGCCCTCTGCTTCCCGCCCTTTGGGCTGCTGAAAAGAGGCCTTTGGTCCCGGTTGGTGCCACCAACCGGGACTAAAGGTGGAATTGGTCCCGGTTTGTGCGTCGAACCGGGACCAAAGCCTTTGCTATATAAGCCAGCACTTAGGAAATTTTCAGATTTCCATCGCCAGTTTCCCCCCGCCCGACGACGCCGCGAGCTCGATCTACGCCGCCAGGCTGCCCCGCCGCCGTCGCCGTCAACCGTGCCCCCGAGCCCACGCCATCGCCCGTCGCCGTCGTCCTCCGCCCCCCCCCCCCCCCGCCGCCGTCGCCGTCGCCCTCCGCCGCGCGCCCCCAAGCCGTGTCGCCCGTCACCGTTGCCGTCACCCTCCGCCACCCACGCCGTCGCCCTCCGTCGCCCGATGTGAGCCGCCGCCACGCCACGGCTCTGTTTAATTTTTTCATATAATTTGTATTTTTTTTGTTCATTGCATTTTTCATATATATATATGTATGTGGTAGCTATATGATGAATGGATGTGGCTATGTATGTATGAATATAATGTTCATAGAATTTTTTTGTTTATATATGTTTTTTTTCATATATGTATTAATTTTTTATTGAGGTTAATTATTAGTAGATATCGATTTTAGGTTAGTGCTTAGTAGTTGAGCTAGTTGATTTAATAAAACTATTTTATTAAATTTTTACTATATATAGAAGTAGTTTATTTTTAGTAAGAACTACTTTATTTTATATATTTATAGTAAGTGTTTAGTAGTTGAACTAGTTGATTAATTAATAAAACTACTTTATTAAATTTTACTATATATAGAAGTAGTTTATTTTTAGTAAGAACTACTTTATTTTATTTATTTATAGTAAGTGCTTAGTAGTTGAACTAGTTTATTAATTAATAAAACTAGTTTATTAAATTTTACTATATATAGAAGTAGTTTATTTTTAGTAAGAACTACTTTATTTTATTTATTTATAGTAAGTGCTTAGTAGTTGCGCTAGTTGATTTAATAAAACTATTTTATTAAATTGTACTATATATAGAAGTAGTTTATTTTTAGTAAGAACTACTTTATTTTATATATTTATAGTAAGTGTTTAGTAGTTGAACTAGTTGATTAATTAATAAAACTACTTTATTAAATTTTACTATATATAGAAGTAGTTTATTTTTAGTAAGAACTACTTTATTTTATTTATTTATAGTAAGTGCTTAGTAGTTGAACTAGTTGATTAATTAATAAAACTACTTTATTAAATTTTACTATATATAGAAGTAGTTCATTTTTAGTAAGAACTACTTTATTTTATTTATTTATAGTAAGTGCTTAGTAGTTGAACTAGTTGATTTAATAAAACTATTTTATTTTACTATATATGGAAGTAGTTTATTTTTAGCAAGAAAATTAATAGAACTAGTTTATTTTTTTTAGTTCAAGCAATTAATCCCGCATCGGCGTCGACGATGCCTATCCCGCATCCTCGTCCTCGACTCGGCGGAGGAGGCCGGCTTGATCAGAGGGGCCATGTCCGGGACTGGGCTCCGCCGGGCTGGTTTTGGGAGGTGCTACCTTTCAGTGTGCGTAGGTTGGTGAGGAGCCAGCCCGTCGTTGACCCGATCCTTGTTTGGTGGCGGTCGCGTGGGCCAGTGATGGTGCCGAGGCTTCCGGACACCGCGGAGGTGGTACGTCACCATGTCAGCGAGGAGGACCAGCACGTCCGTCGCTACATGGTTGCGTTGGAGGGCAGGTTCGACAATACCTGGCAGGTTCTTCAGGGATCTCACTGGAGCTATGATCCTGTGATGGTTCCGTCCCTTTGGGTGTCCACCACCCGCGCCGATACCCGTCGGGCGCTACTGTTCTAGCTGTACTAGCGATGCTATATGTATGATAGTATTCGAGGTGTATTAGTGATAATATTCGACGATGTACGGACGCATGAAGATGATGTAGTTTTGCTTATAATTGAATGCATCCTAATTTGAATACTACTTTATTTTGTGATTTGATTTTTCTTATTGAATGCTCAAAGTGGAAAACTACTCCTACTTTGAATGCTAAAATTGGAGAGCACTATGCAAGGCGTATGCATATGATTAGTTGATAGCTTATAGGAAATGTCGTACTCGGACGACGAAAGTCTCCCGGGGGCCTCACCTGGACGAAGATCGGCGCTTCAGTATTAAGCTGGAGGAGACCTTCGATGTTGAAACGGTATGCAACGATGACAAGTGTTATTTTTTCGTAATTAAGCACGACTTCAACTATTTCAACGTGTACTTTTCATCTTTTACAATTCGGCTAGCTTATCCCATGCCATGCAAGACGCTACGTCCTGGAGAGGATGGATTTTGAAGACCATGAAAGTATGGAAACAAAGAAAATTCACCTAAGGACCCATCATGATATAGATTTTGAAGTAAATCTGTATAATTCTGAGAGCGTAACCCATTTTGGTTGCAAAAATTGGGAAGCATTTTGCAAGATGTATGGTTTTGATGAGGGTATGCTTGTCACCATGGATCTTGGTGATCCTGACATCGAGCAAGACAATATGGACATTTGGGTGCTTGTTGATACGCCTCCAATTCTACCGCTATGTGAGTTTCTCAAACATAGTTATTAGCTAATTTATGTTGTTCATTTCAAAATAGTTGACAGCTTATTTTCATTGACAGCTTATTTTGATTGTTCAAACAATGTGCGGAACATGGTAGACAGAACCTACTACACCGATGGCTCTGAGTTAACTTATAAGGAGAAAACTCATCTGGTCGGATTTTATACTGATCTTGAGAATTACAATATCTATTGTAAAACTCCTCCACATTATGGTCAATACGTGCCACTAGTGCACGTGTTGAACTACGGTAACTACTATGGAGATACCCTGGTAAGATTTCTTACTATTACGACATCCGTGCATCTTTTGCATACTTTCTAAAACTAGTACATCATTGCTAACTATGAAGTTATTACTATGTTTTTCAACAGATAATCCCAGAGGATTGTGTGCCTTATTTGATGTATCAGAATGGTAGGCTTGATGTTTTGAACATACAACCAGGTCATCCTACGAATCTCAACTGTCCATACCGGATTTCTAAAAGAAGTGGAGACATGCAAATCAAAGAATGGAAAAAATGTATGGACAGTCGCAAGGAGGTTCTTGGAAGCAAAAGGAAGCGAAGCGCAAGAATTGGAGACAGGATGATCTCCATTCTCCATAATGGAGAGTCAGGGTCTATATTGTTTTATGCTATTTTACCTTAAAGAGGGTATTTCGGTCCTACCTAATACTGATGATCATGTGCTAAGAACAATTAAGTAGGGTTGGTTCGATGACTATGAGGATGATGATCGTATGACTTGTTATTAATAATGAGTAGAAGTTGTATGATGATGATTACTAAGACTTGTTATTATATATGATGATGCATGATGCGCGCATGAAGAGTTATTATATATCAGCGGGTGAAATGAATATGGATTGGATTGAAGTGAAGGCAACATGCATGTGGTGCATGTCGAAAGTAGTACAATCCAAACTTGATCAAGTTAGGATTAGTATTACTTTCGACATGCACCACATGTTGCCTTCACTTCAATCTAAGCCATGTTTAGGCATAGCAGTACGTAGCGTTGGTAAACTAAGCACGGAGATATAAGAGAGGACACTTCTCTCTAATAGCTACCTAATAACAACCTAAATTAACCCCCCAAACCCCTAAATCAGCCCCTTTCAAAAAAACAAAAACCTCAGCTCCAGCCAGATGCTGACGCGTGGATGCCTATTGGTCCCGGCTGGTGTCACCAACCGGGACCAAAGGCCCCCTGCCTGGGCTGGCCGCAGCGGCCACGTGGAGGACCTTCTGTCCCCACTAGTAGAAAATATGCCTTTAGTCCCGGTTCGCAAAGGCCATTAATCCCGGCAGTGCAACCGGGACTAAATATGCGCGACTAAAGGCTCCCCCCCTTTAGTCGCGCCTCTTACGAACCGCGACTAAAGGCCCGTCCACGTGGGCGCCAGGAGTCCGTCGGGGCGGAGGACCTTTAGTCCCGGTTCTCGTGGCTAACCGGGACTAAAGGCCTCCTCCGCAGGTTTAGGGTTTTAGCCCCCCTAAACCTGGTTTCTTTTTAATTTGTAGTGTTTTATTTCTTTTATTTTTTATTTTGTGTTTTATTTTAATTTTGATGAAGTTTCAGTACACATATTCTACGCTACCATATACATGCATATGAAATTTCAAACAAGAAGAATTCAAGAGGAATATATAATATATATTCAATCTCGGGTGACCATATACAACTTCGAACAAGTTTCAATCTCGGTATGCATATAAATTTCTTCGTCCTCGGTATAGTGTTCTCCTTTAGGATTGATGACTTCCCTCATGAAAAATCCTGCTAATTCTTATTGAATTGGTCGGAAGCGAGCTTCTGGACTAAGCCTCCTCCGCAAGTTATCTGTCGCCTTCCGCACGCTATCCGATGCCTTCCGCTCAGAGGTGTGTCTCCGGATGTTCTCACAAACATAGTATCCACATAGATTGGTCCCCCGTGGCTGCTTATCCACATTAACTAACCTTCTAAAATCTAGCTCATGTTTGAATTCACCGACAATTTCTTCTGAGAACCGTCTCCAAACCCTACAGGGCAAAGAAAATTAAATGAACAAGGGAGTTATTAGTTACTTGATATTAGGAAATGAACGAAAGAGACCGATCGATATAGAGCTCAAATGATTGAAAATAATTACTTTTGCAGCATTTTTCTCATGTCGGCCCAACGCTTTGGATCCGAATCCATAGAGTCCATGATTAGAACTCTGGATGTGTGAAGTTCAATATTTAGCAGAATCCAGTGGAACCTGCGGACACGTTACATGCACAGTCATGCATAACTCATCGATTAGACATACCATGCATGGAGTAAACAAAAGAGAATGGGCACAAGAGAGAAACACTCACCCAAAATGGTAAGGAAATAGAATATGACTTTTGAGTTGATGCTTTTCTAAGAAACTTGTACAAGTCTTTCTCCATGTCTTCGGGGTGATTTTGTAACACATGTCCATTAACGATATGTGGGTCAATGAACCCAACATCATGGATGTTTCTTATTTTGCATTCCCAAATCTTCAATCTGCATAATAGCGTACGCAACAATATAGTTAGGACAATATATATATATATAGTGCAGGCAATGAAGAACGAGATGAGGTAGAAATAAATCACTTACAGAACGTAGCAACTCAGGATAGATTTGTCGAGCTCGCGCAGATTGAACAGCTGGAACAATTCACTCATATGAACTTGTACAGAGTACCGTTTGGTGTGATGCTCCTCTGTAACATCCGCATAAACATATTCTTTGTCGGCCCATGTTATGAATTGCTTGTACCAACGTAGCAGATTTCGCATTTGTGGTGGTAGACTCTTTTCCCGCGCAGGCTCGACGAGAGGCCCATTCCGCACATATTGTAATGCTATCTCACATACTGGCGCATCCTCAAGGCCTAAGAAGGCACGAAGAGTCAAACCCATCTCGGACGCTTGTTTCATGGCACTCGCTACAGTCAATCCAAATGCTGCCGCAGCTGCTATGATCTCGGGATCCTCTTCCGGACCGGCTTTCACTATGAGCGGGGGGATCGATTGTTTATTCTGCATCCCGAGCTGGTCAACTTGTTTCCTGCTTTTTTTACTTTCTTCTTTCTCCTCCTTCAATATTTTTGCTTGCCTACGAAGTTCATGTCCATAGTCGTCAGGCATATTCAGCTCGGCTTGGGACGGTGTCGTCAAAAAATCCTTAGCCCACTTCTTTTGCTTCTCAGTGAATACTTGCTTGGGCTCAGGCTCTTTTATCGCCTTCGTATCCGCCTTCCATTTCTCATAAAGAGCAGACGCGGCCAATTTGGTTTCAGCTTCACTAAGTTCCCAAGGCCTTGGGAGGAGAGGCTTCAGTGATGGCTCCGGTACCCTTGTGGTCTTAGGTACATAAGGGTCCGGGTTAATAGTCCAGGAGCGGGTTTCCTTGCTGTTCGCCTGCTTTTGCTTCTTCGCCGGAGGTGGATTGGGGGGCGTCGTACCCGCCGGAGGAGGATTGGGGTGCGTCGTACCCGCCGAAGGAGGATTGGGGGCCGGCGGCTGCTTACCCGCCGGAGGTTGTGGATCGGGGGACGGCGTCGAATGGCGTGAAGGAGGTGTAGGTGAACCACCACGACCACCACCACCGCCACCACCACCACCACCACCACCATCGAAGGGGGGTGGACTTGTTAGCCTTGGCGCCTCGCCTGAAAACACTATGTACTTCTTTTTCCATAGAATGATCTGGCGCTTGACATCTCCAAGTCTTCTCTCCCCTTCGGGTGTAGCTTTGTCAATCTCCAGGTCCTCAAACTCTTGGACTATGTCTTCCACCGTGACACGAGCATAGCCATATGCAATGGGGTTGTTGTGGTCGAGTGCTCCAGGTGTACAGGTAAAGCACTGCCGGTAGCTACCTTCGTGGAAACGTTCCCCACGGGATAATGCAGATCACATTCTTTCATCTCCTTTACATCATCCACGGGGTAGTGAGGCTCCGGTGCACGAATCTCGATCATCGGTGCATTAGCACCAGGCGGGGCATCCGTGGAAGCCACGCTGCTTCTCCGCTGCTGGCTTCCGCGATCCGCTTCATGATCTTCATGCGGCCCTGCAGCCGATTTTTCTTTTACTAGTTCATGCACGGTCTGCTTCAACTCATGGAGTTCCGATGCAAACTTCGCCAAAAGATCTGCATCCCGGTCCGTCTTTCTCTTACGGCTTCTGTAACAGTACGGGTCATTGTCCTGGGAAAACCCCACTTTCCACGGAATTCTGCCTTTGCCTCGTACACGTCCTCTGTGTTCATCATTCCCGAGGGCTGTTGTCAGTGCGTCTTTCTCTCTGTTGAACTTGATCAAGCCCTCTTGAGCTTGGGTCATTGCGTCAATAAGGGCTTGGGTGGGAGCAAACTTTTTCTTCCGGTGAACACACACCCCTGTCTCCGGGTCTAGCGATCCCCCATGCCCGTACCACCACCTTTTGGCCCTTGGGTCCCATCCCTCTGTACCTAGAGGGATTCCTCGCACCCTCAGGTCCTCCTCCATCTTCTGCCACTTAGGCTCCGAAAGGCGGTATCCTCCTGGCCCCATAATATGATGGAACTTTTTCTTACTCGCATTATCCTTATTTTTTCGATATTTCCTTGAAATGCTCCGATTTCTTTTGCCTCACAAATTCTGGCCAATCATCTTTCAGTTTCTCATGTTGTCCATTGAAATCCGGAGTCTTGCCCTTGTTGACATAGTCACGGGTTAAATTTTTCTTGAAGTTCCGGAATGCTTCGCCCATCTTCTGAAGAGGGAACTCTTTAACTAGCCTCCTCCTCTCACGTCCACCCGGAACCTCGTTACCGAATTCATCGACTTTGTTGTATTCCGGAGGTAGAATGAAATGTTCCATAAGCTTTCTCCAGCAATCCTTTTTCGTTCTCTTGTCGACAAAACTGAAACCAAGACGTGCCTTCTTTGGCTCCTTCCATTCCTGGACGGTGATCGGGACGTTGTCTCTAACAACGACTCCGCATTGGTTGATAAACTTTGAGGTGTGCTGTAGGGGCTTGCCGGTTTCACTGACAAAATCAATGGCATATGTTTCTCCTGTTTTCATCGCCTTGGATTTGCCACGCTTTGTCGTACTCGATCCGGCCGAGGGCTAAAAAAAGAAAGAGAGTCGCGCGCGTTAATACATACGTATTCACATTTCAGTAAGTTTGTATCACGAGAGGCTCAATGTATATATATACCTCGCCGGAGGTGGTTGCTACTTGCAATTCGAGATCGTCGTTTGTTGACGGTTGACCTCCGTCGACAATGTCCGTTCCTTCACCTTCTTGATCATCGACAATGTCTGTTCCACCGTCAAGGTTCAGAAAAGAAGAGACTACATCCTCTTCTTGCTCATATTCTGAGCCCGGCACATAAGGAATCTCGTTGTTTATGATGCCCATTAAATAACGTTCAGCCTCCGGATCCCCAAGCGGCTCGGCTCTATCGTCCCCCATATGTCACTGCTGCATGTAGTAAAAATTAATTAAGTATAAAGAATTAAAAAATAATATTAAGGGGACAAAGAGGAGGAGCAGCTACGGTTGAATGATTAAGAGCTATTAAAAAATAAAATTGATGTTTTTCCTTTTCTTTTTCCTTTTCTTTTTCCTCTCTGCTCTCTCTTTCCTTTTCTTTTTCCTTTTCTTTTCCTTTTCTTTTTCCTTTATACAATTATTCCCAAATAAATTTCCTTTTCTTTTTCCTTTTCTTTTTCCTCTCTGCTCTCTCTTTCCTTTTCTTTTTCCTTTTCTTTTTCCTTTATACAATTATTCCCAAATAAATTTCCTTTTCTTTTTCCTTTTCTTTTTTCCTTTTCTTTTTCCTCTCTGCTCTCTCTTTCCTTTTCTTTTTCCTTTTCTTTTTCCTCTCTGCTCAAGTTTTTGTTTGAGGAGGACGGCAGGCGGCGGCGGGCGGCGGAGGACGGCAGGCGGCGGCAGGCGGCGGAGGACGGCAGGCAGGCGGCGGCGGGCGGCGGAGGCAGCACGCAGGGGCAGGGGCAGCGATGGCGGCGGCGCGCAGGGCAGGGCAGAGGCAGGGGCAGCGGTGGCGGCGGCAGCGCGCAGGGGCAGGGGCAGCGGTGGCGGAGGCGCGCAGGGGCAGGGGCAGCGGTGGCGGCGGCGGCAGCGTGTAGGGGCAGGGGCAGCGGTGGCGGCGGCGCGCAGGGCAGGGCAGGGGCGGCGGCGGCAGTGCAGGGCAAGGGCGGCGGCGTAGGGCAGGGGAAGTGGGGGCAGAGCTCACTGGGGGCGGCGGAGCTCATTGGGGGCAGGGCGTCGGCGTCGATCGGTGTCGAGAGGAGAATGGGAGGTGGGGGAAAATTTACTAAGTGCGGTATATATAGACAGAGCATTAGTCCCGGTTGGGGACACAAACCGCGACTAAAGGTACCCTTTAGTCGCGATTGGTGTCCCCAACCGCGACTAAAGGTACCCTTTAGTCGCGGTTGGTGTCCCCAACCGGGACTAAAGGTTCTTTCGCGCCGCTTTCGTTCCCGCGCGGAAAGAGCCTTTAGTCGCGGTTCGTGTCACGAACCGCGACTAAAGGTCCTTTTTCATATACTTTTCATTTGAAAATCTTAAAAATAAAAATAATATATCAAAGAATTCAGAAAAATAAAACTAATTCATTTTAAAATCTTAAAAATAGAAATAATATATCAAAAAATTCAATAAAATAAAACTAATTCATTTTAAAATCTTAAAAATACAAATAATATATCAAAAAATTCAGAAAAATAAAACTAATTCATTTTAAAATCTTAAAAATAGAAATAATATATCAAAAAATTCAAAAAAATAAAACTAATTCATTTGAAAATCTTAAAAATACAAATAATATATCAAATAATTCAGAAAAATAAAACTAATTCATTTTAAAATCTTAAAAATAGAAATAATATATCAAAAAATTCAAAAAAATAAAACTAATTCATTTTAAAATCTTAAAAATACAAATAATATATAAGAAATACAGAAAAATAAAACTAATTCATTTTAAAAATTCAGACCGATTGTTTTGTTCTACATCCTCGATCCCTTGAAGGTTTGACAAAAGGTTTGATACATCATTCAGTTCATCGACCAAATACAAATCATCCGGATTCGCCATCGTACGTTTTAATTCACATGATCCATTCAACAAAGTTTGGTAGAATAAATTATTACACATCAATTCTTCCCTTGTGTCCCTGCTTGGTTAGGATTGTGCCGTATCCATGGAGCATCCTCATCATTTAACTTAATGCTTGAGTCAGTGTTCACTTTGAAGGGCGGAATTTCACCAAACATATTATAATCTTCTGACATGTCTGTCTTGTCCTCCACTCCCACGATGTTTCTTTTTCCTGAAAGAACAATGTGGCGCTTTGGATCATCGCATGATGCACTGATCGTTTTCTTATCTTTCCGTTTCCTCGGTTTGCTACTCATGTCCTTCAAATAAAAAACCTGAGCGACATCTTTGGCAAGGACGAATGGTTCGTCAAGGTAACCAAGATTGTTGAAATCCACCATTGTCATTCCGTATTGCTCGTCCACCTTTACCCCACCTCCTGTTAGCTTGAACCATTTGCACCGGAACAAAGGGACCTTAAAGGAGGGTCCATAGTCAAGTTCCCATATCTCCTCTATGTAACCATAATATGTGACCTTTTGCCCATTCTCGGTTGCTGCATCGAAGCGGACACCACTGTTTTGGTTGGTGCTCTTTTTATGTTTGGCGATGGTGTAAAATGTATTCCCATTTATCTCGTACCCTTGGAAAGTCGTTATAGTCGAAGATGGTGTCTTGGCCAACATGTACAGCTGATCTCCAACATCATTGTCATTCATTAAATGTTTTCGCAACCAACTGCCGAAAGTCTCCATGTGGGCCTTTCTAATCCAGGATTCAGGCTTCCCCGGGTTGTCCGAGCGTAAAATATTCTTGTGTTGCTCGAAGTACGGAGCCACCAAGCTGGAATTTTGCAGAACTGTGTGGTGTGCTTCAGTCATAGAATGACCGTCCATACATATCGTTGATTTCCTTTCGATCGTGCCTTTTCCACTTAGTCTCCCCTCGTGCCGCGATTGAGGAATACCAATCGGCTTAAGGTCAGGAACATAGTCAATACAGAACTCAATTACCTCCTCATTTCCATAGCCCTTGACGATGCTTCCTTCTGGCCTAGCACGGTTACGAACATATTTCTTTAATACTCCCATGAACCTCCCAAAGGGGAACATATTGTGTAGAATACAGGACTGAGAATGGAAATCTCTTCGACTAGGTGGAGCAGGAGGTGCGTCATAATATCGAAGAAGGATGGTGGGAACACCAACTTGAAACTGACAAGGCATTGGACCACATCGTTCTGTAACCGTGGTAGATCTTCTGGATTGATTACCTTCTGAGAGATTGCATTGAGGAATGCACATAGCTTCACAATGGCTACTCGAACATTTTCCGGTAGGAGCCCCCTCAAAGCAATCGGAAGCAATTGCGTCATAATCACGTGGCAGTCGTGAGACTTCGGGTTTAGGAACTTTTTGTCCGCCATGTTTATTATTCCCTTTATATTCGACGAGAAGCCAGACGGGACCTTCATACTGCTCAGGCATTCAAAAAAATGACCTTCTCTTCTTTGGTAAGAGCGTAGCCGGCATGACCTTGAAACCATTCCGGATGCCGGTCATCTGGGTCTTTCAAAAGTTGCTGGTCCTGCCGTGCTTCCTTTGTATCATTTGTCTTCCCATACACGCCCAAGAAGCTTAGCAGGTTCACGCAAATATTCTTCGTAACATGCATCACGTCGATTGCAGAGCGGACATCTAGGACTTTCCAATATTCTAGCTCCCAAAATATAGATTTCTTCTTCCACATGGGTGCGTGCCCGTCAACTCCCCGCGGAACTGATTGTCCGCCAGGACCCTTTCCAAAAATGACTTTCAAATCCTTGACCATATCAAATATCTCAGCACCAGTACGTTCCGCAGGCTTCGGCCGGTGATCTGCCTTGCCGTTCAAATGCTTGCCTTTCTTTCTTACGTTATGATTTCGGGGAAGAAATCGACGATGACCCAGGTACACGTTCTTCTTACAATTACCCAAACGTACACTTTCAGTCTCATGTAAGCAGTGCGTGCATGCATTGTATCTCTTATTTGTCTGTCCCGAAAGGTTACTGAGAGCAGGCCAATCGTTGATGGTTACAAAAAGCAACGGTCGTAGGTCAAATTCCTCTTCTTTGTGCTCATCCCAGACACGTACACCAGGTCTGCCCCACAACTGTAAAAGTTCATCAACTAATGGCCTTAGGTACACATCGACGTCGTTCCCGGGTTGCTTTGGACCTTGGATGAGCACTGGCATCATAATGAACTTCCGCTTCATGCACAACCAAGGAGGAAGGTTGTAGATGCATAGAGTCACGGGCCAGGTGCTATGGCTGGAGCTCTGCTCGCCAAAAGGATTCATGCCATCAGTACTTAGACCAAATCTTATGTTCCTTGCGTCAGCTGCAAAATCTTTGAACACTCTGTCGATCTTTCTCCATTGCGTTCCATCAGCGGTGTGTCTCAACTCCCCGTCGGACTTACGGTCCTCTTTGTGCCATCGCAACGACTTGGCATGCTTTTTGTTCCTGAACAGACGTTTCAACCATGGTATTATAGGAGCATACCACATCACCTTGGCGGGAACCCTCTTCCTGGGTTTCTCGCCCTCAACATCGTCACCAGGGTCATCGCCTCTGATCTTATAACGCAATGCAGTGCATACAGGGCATTCATTCAAATTCTCGTATTCACCGCGGTAGAGGATGCAGTCGTTAATGCATGCATGTATCTTCAGAACCTCTAAACCTAGAGGGCAGACAACCTTCTTTGCTTCGTACGTACTGGCGGGCAACTCGTTATTCTTCGGAAACATATTCTTCAACATTTTCAGCAAATTTTCAAATGATGAGTCAGCTACACCTTCCCGTGCCTTCCATTTTAGCAAATCCAGTGTGCAGCCCAGCTTTTTCAGACTATTATCGCATCCTGGGTACAACGACTTTTTGTGATCCTCTAACATGCGATCCAAATTCTCCCTCTCCTTGTCAGTTTCGCAGCGTCTCCGTGCATCAGCAATGGTCCGACCAAGATCATCAGCGGGCTCATCATGTGCCTCTTCTTCACCTTCACCTAACCCTTCCCCACCTTCAGCATCATCCTCCATGAAAGTATCACCGAAATGATCATGATAGTTGTCATCGATATCATCCCCTTCTTCATCTTCTTCCATTCTAACCCCTCTTTCTCCATGCTTGGTCCAACAATTATAGCTTCGCATGAAACCGTGCCGAAGCAGGTGCATGTGAACGTCTCTTGAGGAGGAGTAACCCTTCTGATTCTTACAGACAGCACATGGACAGATAATAAAACCTCGCTGCTTGTTCGCATTTGCCACTACGAGGAAATCTTTCAAACCCGTAGTGAACTCGCCGGAGAGTCGGGGACCGTACATCCATTGCCGATTCATCTGCATTATTATTATATAAAGTATATAATTAACCATCATGCATTTGTTAAACTAACTAGCTAGAAATAATACAAATTAAACAATGAACTACACACATGCATATTTTATCAATGACACATGAAAGGTTCAAGTTGCTAACCGCGATCGCGGAGGAAAAATAAATGAGAAAGCTCAAGTGTGGCTCGGACACTTCATATCATGTTTGTTTCATGCTCTCGGGCATTTCATCGAACACCTTGTGTGCATAGAAGGAACCAAAAGCAAATCCACCACCTCCCTTCTGAATTGTGGCTAAGTGAAGTGAGCTGAGTCCTATATATAGGGATGGGCCTTTAGTCCCGGTTGGCCTGCCCAACCGCAACTAAAGGCCTTCGGGCCAGCCTGAGGACCTTTAGTCCCGGTTGGCCTCTAAAGCCCCTCCCGTCCGCCAGCTGTCGACCGAGCGCGCTGGGCCCTGATAGTTGGTCGCGGGTCTCCTCCCGAACCGCGACTAAAGACCCCTTTGGTCGCGGTTCGATTATTTTAGGGACTAATGGGGGCGTATGGAAGCCTCTTTCTACTAGTGCCCGGTTCATGTAAGAACCGGAACTAAAGGCCAAGGGCATTAGTAACGACCTTTTAGTCCCGGTCCACAAACCGGGACAGAAGGCCCTCACGAACCGGGACAATAGGCCCTTTTTCTACTAGTGACTTGATCTAAAACGCTAGGTATTATATAGGTGTCAAGTGCATGCGATCTCTTGATTGAAAGAAGGGATCCCAAGATCTTTGCTCCTTTGACCAGAGTAGAGGCGACTTAAACTATTCATTCTCGAATGACGAATGTAACATGGTGCTACAACTAGGAGTAGCAGCTAGTTCGGTGTGTACAGTAATCCCAAACACAGGAGCAGTTGTTTAAGTGTGTGTGAGTCCAAGCGAAGACGACAATCGCATGAAGACCACCGCTCTTGATATGACAAGTGCGCGTCTGGGCATCCATGCATGCATGTGTTACCTAGTTCTATGCACGGGCACGCACCGTGTTCTTCCTTTGTCGTGGGCAAGGATCAACACTTGGTCATGCATATGTAATCCCTACTGATGATGCTACTACTTATTGTCCATGTGTATTTGATCAACCTAAGCCTCGAAAGCAGGCAAACAGCTGGGCTCGGTGAGTTGTTTAATCACTCATCTTTGACAAAGGATTAGCTAGTGAGTGTGCTACTAGCTACTCACCTGGTTTCACATTGGCCGCTTTTGACAAAGGATTAGCTAGACAGTGTAGCAGGGTATAGCTCTGCACGCGCACATCTCGTAATTAGGGGCAAAAGCTTTTCCCCAAAAAGTGCACAGCAGGTCAATTAGTCTCCAAGAAAAGCATATATATGGTCAAAAAGGAAGAAGCACCAAGTATCAACGACGTCAATCGATCGCCTACTCTACCGTAGGAAGGAGTTTGCATGGGTGCTGCGTACTGTGTGTATGGGAGCGCGTGCATGGCATGGGTACGTGCACGGTGCAGTGCATCTGTGCATGAGCTGATGGGCAGAGGGCGAAGGCCAGGTGGTGAAGTGACGCGTCGCATATGACACGGATCCGTAGACAGCGCAAAGTTGGCCAACAGTGAAGCCGTCGTTCCACGAGCGAGCAAATCGATCGACAGGGTGTCCGTGTCGACATGTCGAGGCCGGACGGACGTCCGTGCATGCGACTGCAGTTCAACAGCGTAGTAAAGAAGACGGCGATCGATGGACGTGGACTATGCGTGCATGCATGCAAAGTTGCCGGCCCTGTGCATGCGCGGCACCACCCATGCAGCATGCATCATCATGCATGACACACGGCATCGGCGACCAGGTCCGCCGTGAAGGGAAGGGATCAAATGGAATGATGGGACCTCTCCGTCCTTCCACCGGCGAGACCCACGTAAGTACTAGTAGTATTTTTTATCATTCTAGTCTCCTTCGTCGTCCCTTGTCCCGCATCCCAAGACAGGTACGACCACCGAGGGCCGCACGGAGGAGGTCGATCGATGGGGTAGACATAGACAGACAGGGTAACGTACGTGGTGAGGCGACGTCACCAGACTCTGGTTCGCCGTGACATGTCCGAACCACGGAGAAGAAGACATCTTGTCTGGATGACACAGCTGCCACAGATGCATCTAGAGCTAAGCGTACACGGAGACGGAGGCACGGTCACCACTAAGGATAAGCTTTGGTGCTGACGGGATTCATATTACCACGTCGTAAAACTGAAGGAAATCCTAGTACTATCTAGTATATGCATACGATGCAACACAATTAACCTATAGCTATAGCGTGCATGTGCCGTGCGGGCCTGCGGGGTCATCCATTGATGATCGATCGATGACTAATAAAGCGCGGGGGGACAAAGGAACATGGCGTTTGCGCGCCTTGTGGTTGATTGACGGTTACGGCCGGCTTGTGTTGCGCCCGAAACGGGCATGGATGAGTCCCAATCCATGCGCCAAACTTGACACCCACCTACACTCCCACGTGCACGTCGCTCTTGGGCCACAAGCACTTCTTCCGTCCCGCCCTCTTCCTTCATGTGTCCTTTCTCTATCATCAATTTTTTTCGTGGACTTTTCTCTATGATCAAAGCTAACTTAGCTACTCCACTCAGGGCCTAGGAAATTAAAGTTGCACTAGTACAGCACGAAGTTACTACTGTATGACATTTGCTTTTTTTGAGAGACGGAGAGAGGTATGATGTTCGCATTAGCTCATGATGGTATCACTCGGACCAGTTTTCTAATCACCATCGCCGTTCGCGATTTAGCATCGGAATGAAGGGTTAATTTCACATGCAATGACCGATGCTACTCCTAGCTTATTTTTTCTTCTTTGTGGTTAGCTAGTCACGTGGAGCAGTTCAGCACTAGAGACTGCCCTAGAGATCACTTCCTTTCACTGGCCTGCACCTCTCCCTCGATTGTCGTTGTCTCGCTTTGAATTCAATGCCCGTGCCGTGTCTGAAACCTGTCTGTCTTTGCTTAACACGCGTTGATTGATTAATCTGCTGCCGCAAGGCGATCGATCCCTGGCAGCAGCTTTGATTATGTCAGCGTAGCATCGATCAGGGGTACGCAGGCCGTAGTTATTCTCCTCCTCTCATCATTCACAGGTTGGTCTAGCAGTGCAGATCAACGTGTTACTAGTATTTGGCAGGGCCTGCGGCTCTGCACCTTGGGCCCTTGATCATTTCACACGCGCAATGCTGTTCTCTTTCTGCACCACTTCCTGTGGAGAAATGAAGGTTGGAGTTACAGCTGCTAGTACTCTTTTTATTTGCGGGTACTACTGCTCGTACCAATAGCTGAGTAGTAGGCCGCCTTGTTTGCAGAGGCAGGCGCGTGGTCGCGGCGCACGAGGATTTGCCTGAACCCAGAGAGCATATCAAGGCGTCAAGACACTGACCACTCCTGACTAGGTAGCCCATGCAACGCAACGCAAAACCCTGTGTGCCTCCATGCGTGCCAGCGTCCCGTCCCATCCACGCACCACACGAGCTTCGCGGCGATCATGTCAAGGACATGTACCTTCGTCCATACTAGTACAAGGCGAGGCTGACCCTGTGAGTCGGAAAGAAAGGCAGGGATGTCACGGGCCAGCTGAGCTGCGTGTACGTGTATGCTCGACGCCATTCATTGGTCAGCCAGACACACGCAGATTCCATGCGCGTACGAGTGGACGGACGGCTAGGGCGCGTCGCGTCCACGCATCTCGAGGCCCGCAGTGCAGCTCTCCTATCCTACTATGTGGAGTAGATGCATGCAGTGCGCCATGCAAAGGCTATATGGAGTAGTACTGTGCAGCCCCCGTCTCGATCGATCCTACTCCATGCAGCTACCGCACTACTGGGATCTGCACTGCCGAGTCGGCGAGTCGCACGCGTATATTACTAACGTACAGTACGTTTCGAGGAGTATGCGTAACGAACTAGATCGACGGATCGCCCGGCCGCTACACAGCATTGATCTAGCCTTTACTGCGCAGTTACGGGGCAGGTTGACCTCCGTTGTGCGACGATCGCAGAGCAGGAGCTGGCTCCATCGGTTTTAATGGCGATCGGTCCATCGATCGGGCGCATGCATGCGCCGCTGCAGCGCAGGACATCCGAAAGCCTTAGATTTGGAGTAAAGACTCTGCACTGCACTGCGCTGGCCTGGCTGCTCTACGGCCTTTTTGCTCGCTGCATGCGTCCCTGGCTCTGCCATTTAAATTAGGGTTTTGTCATTTATGCCACTGTAATATTTCACCACTCTGTTTTATCGTTAGAAATTTCAACCGCTCAAAAGTGTCATCGCTTTGTTAGGCGTATTCTTCAAAATGCCACTAGAAAACATTACTGTCATCTCAAATCTCATTTGTTATAATGACCACAATACTTATGGACCATATGTCAGCTCTCCCTCTATCTCATTAGTGTGGGTCCCACTTGATCCCGACAACGTTCTTATTTTTCTCCAAAATTATTCACTTGCTTACTCCTAACAAGTGAGGCCCAAACTTATCATTGTGAGATAGAGAACTGACTATGGGTCTCTAGGGGTAATTTTGTCACATAACATGGTCAACGGGTTTGACCTGATAATAACAATGTCTAATGTTGTTTTTGAGCAAACATATAATGAACCAAATGTCATTTTTGAGATATCTAATGGCATATTTTTAGCAAACATCTCACAGAACGATGGCATTTTTGAGCAGCTGTAACTTCTAATGACAAAACTGAGTAATGGGACACAACTAGTGGCATAAATGATAAAGGCCCTTTAAATTAAATTCAACCAGGGTTTAAGTAGCCACCTGCCTCTCGTAAATTCAAACATATATACGTTCCGCAAACCAATAATAGTTCAAATGTATATGTCGATTACTTGTATATATATACACGAGTGGGGCATTTTGGTGACCGGGCACCATGGAGTCTGAATTTCTGGAAAAAAAATCAGAATTCAAACTTTCCGATTTAAAAAAATCTGAAAAAATAGAAGTATACAAGGATGAAATGCATGTATGTGTAAAATGTCATGATGAAATACCTTGAAATGCGACCTGTAAAAAAAACAAATGTATGGACTTTGAGGATGAATAGTATCATGTGGTGAAAAGCCCTGAATTTGTTTTTCTTTCGCACAAACCCTCATTTCAACATATTTCGTTCTGAAAATTTACAACAATGTACATTAAGCCCCATGCATATTTGTATTTTTCAGATTTTTTCGTAAAATAAAGAATATTAATGAATTTTGCAAATGGAGGCCTCCATGGAGCACGGCCTCCAAAAGCTTTTGTGTATACATGAGTGGGGCATTTTGGTGTCCGGGCTTCATGGAGCCCAAAAAATTTCACGATATTCTTCTCGTGATGTCGGCAAATTTAGTTTGCAAGCACGGCAATTTTTCGACCAATAAATAAACTGAGACGAATATGCATGTTCGTCAACTAAACTTGCGATCCTCTTTTTTTTAAAACTAAACTTACCATCCTTGACGAACATAGTTTACCATGAAAAACCTTTGATTGCCATACCTAAAATTCTGATATTTGCTGGATATTAGGGTTCTTTAATTAAGCAGACTGGCCGCTGGCAGGAACCAATCATGTGGTTTATAGGTGAGGCATTGGTCAGGTGGACCTAACATAACCATCTTCCACATGCACATCCACCCCACATATTTGTAGTAGGTCTTGCCATTTGACTTGAGACTTTGTGTGTGTGTCTCCTGGGCGGACCCGACAAGGATCAATTGTCATGTCCGTGCAACCGGGCCGGCGTACGTAGATATGCAACGACAATACTGTTTGCTATGCTCAGCTCGCGGCCAAATTTCAGCCTTCCAGATGAACCCATACACATTGATCGACATCTAAATGCCAAGTGCAGTGGTGGTAATGGCAGCCTGCGCTTATTTCGGCCGATGGATCCATCCCTGCAGGCTGCAGCCAACAGAAGTGTAGTGGGGCCTCTCGTACTCTAGATCAAACTTTGGTCATCAGTAAAACAAACAAAATATACTTCGTTATATGATAAAAAAGTATATTGTTGGATTTGAATTTGAAAAGGTTTCCCACGGTATATTTAACTTTATGACATATAGTTGACATTTTCTTAATTAAATTTATGATCGAACTTTTATTTGAGTCTAAAGCTACCTAAAGAACCCGTCCATTGCAACGGGATAGAAAATAACACACGCTCTTAACCCAATAACCATGACTCAAAACCTTAATAGGTCCACGTCCTTTATTTTTACATGGCATTACATTTGTGTTACCGACGATGGGCTCAGTACTCACACAACAAAAACACGTTTGAATGTGGTCAGTCCTAAGGCCTCCCCCCCCCCCCCTCTATCTCTCTCCCATAATCGGAACAAAATGAGAAATATGTTGTTTTTTCCTGTGAGGGTTTTAGAGTGTGCATGCGTGGTTATCGATTGTTTTTTCATCTCAATCTAGTTTAATGGGTATTTATTTGAAATTCGGATCACCGCTGGTACGAAAGAAAACTGACAACTATAGATTGAGTTTGCACAAAAATAATATTTTAAAATATTTCACAGCTAAAAATAATATCATATTTAGATTCTACACAATTTTCTAATCAAATTTCATATATAACATGTTAAAATCGGAGTTGCAGTTTAAAAGATATGTATAATTTTGTTTTGGATAAGCTGCGGATTGGTTAACCGAAAAGTCGGGGGGGGGGGGGGGGGGGGGGGGGGGGTTGTTAAAACGAAAAACAGTTCGGATGTGACTTAAACGTGTACTCCAAGTTAAGTTAAAAGACAGAAGATTTTATTTCGGAAATACTAACGCCCACACGTGTGGGCGTTTGTATCTCGCCCACACGCATGGATCAACGTCTGTTTTTATTTGCTCGAATCTTGGCATATTTAGCCTGCCACGTAGGACTGGGCTGATGTATGGGCATTTATCCGGTCACCACACGTCCGTTTCACCATAAGGAGGGGCTGGTGTGTGGGCGTTTCGCCGTTCGCCCACACGCCAATTTTCGCGCATGCAGAGGGGCTGGTGAGTGGGCGTTTCGCCGTTCGCCCACACGCCAATTTTCACGCACGCAGAGGGGCTGGTGTGTGGGCGTTTATCAATTCACCCACACTCCCGTCTTCTCTCCCACACCCAAAGTTGTCAGTGCCATGTGTTTTGCAGGGATACATGGCAACTGCCCTGCCGTGCTTGTAAGCAGATGGCAACTCTTCCTTTACCCGAGTTGCCATGTGTTTTAGCAGGGTACATGGCAATTGCCTTACTGTGCTTCTAAGCAGATGGCAACTCTCTCTTTACCGGAATATGTTTTTTTGTCATGCCTTTTTTGTAGTGCAACATGGCAACTGCCAAGTGTTAGTGGGTGGCAACTGCTAAAGTTTTTAAATCATGACAACTGTAGTAGCCCAGACCATACATGGCAACAACTGCTGTTGTCCAAAAATGACATCTAGCACTCAACCTGAGATGGCAACTGCAGTTGAGCAACCATGACAACTGTAGTTAAACGATGCGAGAATGTCACCAGTGGGCGGGCGGCGCATTGACGGAAAGTAGCGGCACCGATCGGCCACGGACACGCCCCGCACGTCCTTCCGACCGAGGTAATTTGCACGGTCGCCGCGCAGTCAATGCCATCAAATCATCGGGGGAGAAGAATTAAATTAGCTCCGTCCGTCGCACCGTACTTGGGCTTGGGCGTGAGCGAGGTCCCCGATCGAGCTTTATATAACTCGGGCCGGCGCCATAACTTCCTCACCTCCGTCCACAGCCACGCTCTCTGGCAAGCTAGCTCCACGGCCGTGCCGAGTGTCGATCAGGAAGATAAACGTGCGGCGCGGACGCGGTGGCCGGCCGGTTGGGGTAGCGGCGAGTGGAGGCCGAAGATGCTGCAGGCGGCCAGGTACCTGCTGGGCTCCCCGGGCGCCAGCGGGTTCGGCTCCAAGACCACCGCCGAGGAGGTCACGGCGGCGTGCCCGGACCTCGGCTCGCTCACCGCCATCATCACAGGCGCCACGTCGGGGATCGGGGCGGAGACGGCGCGGGTGCTGGCCAAGCGGGGTGCGAGGGTGGTCATGCCGGCGCGGAGCGTCAAGGCGGCCGAGGACATGCGCGCGCGCATCCTGGGCGAGTGCCCCGGCGCCGACGTCCTCGTGCTGCACCTCGACCTCAGCTCGCTGGCCTCCGTCCGTGACTTCGCCCGCCGCTTCCTCTCTCTCGGCCTGCCCCTCCACCTCCTCATCAACAACGCCGGCAAGTTCTCGCACGGCCAGCTCGCGCTGTCGGAGGACGGCGTGGAGATGACCTTCGCGACCAACTACCTCGGCCATTTCCTCCTGACGAAGCTTCTGCTCGGGAGGATGGCGGAGACTGCGGCGGCCACGGGGGTGCAGGGCCGCATCGTCAACGTGTCCTCCAGCGTGCACGGTTGGTTCTCCGGCGACTGGGCCGACTACCTCCAGCTCGTCACCCGCCGCAAGATGTAAGCATCGCATCTTTCATCGGTCCTTCACGTAACTCTGTGGGCTGACAGTAAGCGCCATTAGTTAGTTTTATTATCCTCACCTGATCGATCGCCATTGTTTAGTCGGCGCTAATCAAGCTTGGCATGTGCATGTGCACGTACGTGCGTGCAGACCCTACGACGCGACGCGGGCCTACGCTGTCTCCAAGCTCGCCAACTTGCTGCACACCAAGGAGCTCGCCGCCCGCCTCCAGGAGATGGGCGCGGACGTGACGGTGAACTGCGTGCACCCGGGCATCGTGAGGACGCGCCTCAACCGCGACCGAGAGGGCCTCATCACAGATCTCGTCTTCGTGCTGCTCTCCAAGCTGCTCAAGACCATCCCTCAGGTCAGGTGACGATTAATCAACTGCTCTAATCTGCGTTATCATGTGTAGACATGTCTCTGTCATCGCTGCACTCTGTTCTCGCCTGCCGGCGCCGCGCCGGAGGTGAAGGCTCTGCTTTCCGCAGTTAATGCGCCGCTCGCCCGTCCTCGCTGACGTACGTAGTGCCCTCTCGTCTCGCGTGCAGGCTGCGGCGACCACGTGCTACGCGGCGGTGCACCCGAGGCTGGCCGGTGTGTCCGACCGCTACTTGGCCGACTGCAACGAGGCTCTCCCATCGCCGGCCGCCGCAAGCCGCAGCGAGGCCGCGCGGCTGTGGCAGGCGTCGGAGGACATGATCAGCGGCTCGAGTCAACAAGGACAAGTACTCCAATACGGCTGCTGGACAGGAACATCAGAGCATCCGACTACTTTGTGTCCATCAACCGTGTAAACATATTCCTCCCGTGGTTTGTTCTGCTTCAAGCCAGGATGTAACATGCACATATTCATATTTTAGTACTATAAGCAGTAGCCAATCAGTGATCGTGTTTGTCACAGAGTGAAGATCGTCTGTAAGGAAGAGCTCCGACTGTGAGATCCATGTGTACTCTAGACTAGAGGGTCATTGACTTGGGTTGGTGACATGTAAGCATATACATACATGTATACTGTATTTCACTAGTAGGAGTACTATTTGCAAGCCAAACTCCTGTATTCTGTCAGTGAGATTCCAGTACACACATACAGTATGCTCGTAGCTCGGTCTGTTCATGTCAGAGAAGTGAGACATGCCACAGTGTCTCACGCACGCACGCACGCTCGCTCGCTGTGCAACTTCTATCTATCGTATCTCTATCTCAGTCGCGTGCTGGTGCAAGGTGATGATACTACTACGTGCGTGCATGGGCCAACAGAACAGAAGCGCTGTATTGTCTCGTTCGAATGGACTCGTCGATCGGCCGTGCCATATGCGGCCGATGCCTGTCGAGACGTATCATCCACGGCCGAATGATTGCGCCGGCCGTTGTACGTCGCCGTGGGGGCGCTGCAAAAGGAAAGGAAGGGGCGTCCTTGGCCGTTTTCCCTTGGGCGTTGGACGCTTCCTTGAACAGGGCTGCCTTGGAGGGTCGCTTTCTTTCTTCTGTGACATGAGATGGTTGCTTCCTGTCTCTCGATGATTGCCGATCAAGGAACGGCGACCGGGCACAAGGTTTTCCGTTTCTTTCTGACGATGCGATGGATCGGAACTTTCCACCGTAAATGGGTGTTGTTCCTCTTCTATCAGAGTGAGGGCTCGTGTCACATTGACATCCCTTTTATTCGGGGATTCCATCATCACTATTTATCCATAGAACTACAAGGATAACAAATTGGACCGAGGTTTAATTTTTTTTTTCTTAAGCCAATATTGGACCTCCAATAGTCTAACGTATGTGCGTTCAGGATTACATTTCTATTAAAATTTTACTGTTTCAAACTAGGCTCCTCTATTTCCGACAAAGAATTATGGAATAATCTCTTGGAACTTCATTCACACAAAAAAACTCAATAAAACTTCATTAGAGGGGGTAGTATAAATAATATTAAATCCTAATCATGTCTTTCTGTAATAGTATTGAAAACAATTATTATCCATCATTAGCTATTATAAAGTAAATAATTCTAGCCCCATCACACGAAATGGGAACAATATATTGCAAACACAGCCAGTTTACGAGAACTATAAAAAGAATCTTCAAAACAGAGACTTTATAAAGATGCAGATGGCACTTATACTTTTGTAGCTCCAACAATTCTGCAAACTTAGCACGTAGGAGAGAACTCAAATATGTCTACTCTGTTACAATTTCGTGAATTTGTCATCTTCTGTTGAGCTGATATAGTTTTTTTTTACTAACAACAAAACTTATGTTCCAGCACAAGACACATAAACTTGCAATTTGAAACATGCTAAAGATAAATCTTGGCACTTTATTCATGGTATGATGATTTTACACAAGGGATAATTATTCTTATTTGAGAAGCTTCCTTGAAAAGATTTACATTGTTTCCATGGGCATGAAGCAACTGTTCAAGGTGCACTACCAATTTATGTGGCTTCAGGGAAGTTTCGAGCAACAGCTGGTACCCAACCAATTTCCCTGATTGGCACCAATTGTTGGCTAATTGCTCGGGTCAGGTTCGCAGAATGTTGTTGGTGAATTTTGGAACCTGTAATGCGATAGGAATAAACTAGTCACAAAACATATTTTCCCATCCAGGATACTGATGTGATTTACAAACTCTGCGGATTCTTCACTAGTAGAAAAAGGGTCATCTGTCCCGGTTGTTAAGGGTCTTTTGTCCCGGTTTTTGAACCGGGACTAAAGGGTCGTTACTAATGCCCTAGCCCTTTAGTCCCGGTTCTTACACGAACCGGGACAGATGGGCCTCCACGTGGCCGGTGCGGTGAGCTCAGGCAGGAGGGCCTTTGGTCCAGGTTGGTGGCACTAACCGGGACCAATAGGCATCCACGCGTCAGCATGTCAGGGGCTGGGTTTTTTGTTTTCTTTTTGAAAGGGGGGGGGGGGGGTTGGGGGTTTTGGGGGGTTAATTTAGGTGTTTCATATATTGTGTTAGCTAGCTAATTAATAGAGAGAAGTGTCCTCTCTTATCTCCGTGCTTGGTCGACGCTACGTACTATATACGTATAGAGAGGACTAGACACGCTAGCTAGTAAGAAAATGAAGGAAACAGAAGATCGTCATGAACATATGCATACAGAGAGAAGTGATATCGACCACCTCTCCTTCTCCGAGAGATTGGTCGAACAACAAGTTCTCGTATATCTATCCGACACTACCGGCTACATATATACAATAATTATCTTTTACAATATAATCTCCTAATTATATATGAACACAGGGCCCACATAGTATTCTCTGTTTTCAGCGATCACGTGGTCAAGGAAGAGTGCCGCCAATTCCTCTTGAATTGCTCGCATACGATCTGGTGCTAGGAGTTCATCCCGCATCCGAAAGATCTAATTTGAAGAAGGGGGTCAATACATATATATATATATGAATAAATGAAACTCAACACAAATGATGGTAATAAAATAAAATTGTGAATATTATTGCTTACGCACTTCATATTGTTCGCCAGAGTAGCCCCGCTCACAGGTCGTGTGGCGGATGGACTCGCAAACGTAGTATCCACAGAAATCATTCCCTTGTTCCTGCCACAACCACTTTACAAGAAATAGAGGTCAATCAAACTGATAAGCAAGCATGTTAAATGGTATTGATGAAACTAGCGCTTGAATCACTAGGAGATGCGCGGAACATGCTACTATAGTACTTATTTCGGGTGTCTAAATTGCAGCTTCTTCGGCAGTCCCGAAGCTTTTTTGGTGAATTTTCTCCAAACCCTGCCAGACAAAGAAAACAATTACTTGATATCAGGAAATGAACAAAGTTGCTGATATGGTGGATAATGATAGATTTAACTTACTTCTCGAGCATTTGAGTCATGTCCGCATAGTCCTGGGGATCTTTTTGTCTCGAGTCTAAGACGGTTACTACTCCCTGCTCAAGCTTAATCTCTAGGAGAATATAGTGGAAGCTGCGCATGCATGCATAGGTCATTAATTACATTACTATAACCTGGACTAATAAGGGAAACCGAATATGCACAAGAAAGTAACACTCACTTGAAGTTGTAAGGAAAGAGTATTATATCTTTGTTTTGATTTATTACCAACGATCGTAGCAAGTTGGCCTCAGTATTTTTGGCATGATATTTAACCTCAGTTGCATCTATGAGATTTGTGTTAATGAATCCAATATCACCGATTTGTCTTTTCTTCAATTCGGCGATCTTCAATCTGCATAATATAGTGAGGATAATTATAAATACATGCAATGAAAGAGTTGACCTATATAGAGAGACTTAATGACAGAAGTAGTACTACTTATAGACAGTAGCAAGTGACTGTTGATTTATCGAGGGCCTTTTGATTGAAAAACTGGAAGAACTCCACAAATGGAACATTCAACAGTTCAATTTCAACGAGGTCATGCTCCTCTTTAACTCTCAGCGTCAAAGTATCCCTCCCCCCAAACTCTCTGCAGGTTTTCATGTACCAATCATGTAATCTTCGCATCATCGTTGTTAGAGATCTTTCATCTTTGACGAGAGGCATCCCGTAATGGTATTTGTGTTCGTCCACCTCCAAAAAATCATAATGTACATCGTCGGGCAGGTAATCTCCAAGATTGCTATAACCGGCCACCATCCTCGGATCATTAGCGACGATGTCGCTAGACACCTTGAGCGGGGCGCACGATTGGTTCGCTTGTTCGCCGAGCTGGCCAATTTTTTCCCAGCTCGTCGTTCTTTTAACCTTCGATCACTGACAGTAGTTCCCGACCGCTCCGCTTCGGCAAATGTCTTTCCAATAATGTGCTCATAGTTGCCTTTCGGCGGAGACTTTGGTGGTTTTGTCAGGGCAGCCAGAGTGCGCTTCGTTTTCACCGGATCTACCTTCTCTTCCGGAGGTGGATGTTTATTTGCTTTCACCCCTTCAAATAAGTTCGTCACTTCGGCTCGCACGATCTTCGTGGTTTCCTCCTCGGTCCTCTCGTATGGTAACTTCTCCGGAGTCTTCAGAGAAGGACCGAATCTGTATTGCCTCCCGCCTCTGGCTGTACTGCTAGACGCCGGCAGAGCAGACGGAGCGGCTGCGACTGTCTTCTTTCCTTGCTTACGAGGCGGAGGAGAAGGACTACGACGCGCTAGAGCAGCCGGAGCGGCGGCGGGTCTCTTCTGCCCTTGCTGACGAGGCAGAGAAGGAGGAGGCTGGCTGCTCCGGCGCGCCGGCGGAGAAGGAGGTGGAGTGCCGCCACGCGCCGGAGAAGGAGGCTGAGTGCCCTGATCACTCGCCGGAGGCGGAGGAGGAGGCGGAGTGCCGCCACGCGCCGGAGAAGGAGGCTGAGTGCCCTGATCACTCGCCGGAGGAGGAGGCGGAGTGCCCTTACTCGCCGGAGGCGTCCAGTTCGGAAGGTTGATGCGCTCCTTCCGCCATAGGCATGGAGTCTTCAGAGCAGAACCCAGCCGAGTCTCCCCTTCACCGGTAGGGTGGTCAAGCTGGAGGTCCCCAACTCCCTCCGTTATTTCGTCCACCATCACCCTAGCATATCCTTCTGG
The DNA here is from genome assembly GCF_018294505.1 of Triticum aestivum. Lineage (NCBI taxonomy): Eukaryota > Viridiplantae > Streptophyta > Magnoliopsida > Poales > Poaceae > Triticum > Triticum aestivum. The sequence continues at coordinate 503,578,191 of NC_057805.1, forward strand.
TATCGGACGACAGTGAAAAGTTGCGCCGGGTTCAGGAGGTCGAACAGAGCCGACATCCGCCTTGACTTTGAAGTTCTCCCATCGCGTCATAAGGTGGCAATGTTGAGACTCAGTGAAAGAACATGCGGTGCCCCCATGTTTGGTTCTGGTAATTGATGACAATCTCTATGGACTAATGGTTGCCTTGAGTTATATTTGAAGGATTTGTCCATAGGCATTTCTTGAAGTCCATGTGTTGGTTTCAAGGAGTTTATGTGGTGACCAAGGTGTTATTAAGGAATTATCTAAAGATTGGTCATGTGAGAGTTGAGCTTATTGCAAACATGTCTTGGAGAAGAAGATTGTGTGATCATTCATGTATATCTTCAAGACATCATCCAAATGAAGAGAGTTGAAAAGATTCATGGTTGATCAAGACTAAGTCAAGAGTGAATCAACTTGATCAACTCACAAAGCGTAGAAGATGTACCGAGAGGGATCAAGCGATCCCATGGTGTGGTAAGCATTGTCAATTACGCTGTGTGTACTAACCCACGATCTTCGTGAGAGTTCTTTGTGGGGTTAGGTTCCGGTGTGCAAGTTCAAGTGAAGCATCATGAAGAGATCAAATGCTTGAAGCTTGCCGTCCATTGCGGTGACAATGGACTTGTGAAGATGTTGCGGTGTGCAAGTTCAAGTGAAGCATCATGAAGAGATCAAATGCCTGAAGCTTGCCGTCCATTGTGGTGAAAATAGACTTGTGAAGATGTGCGGAAGAGTGGCTCACCCATAGTGGAGCATGGGGGAGCAATCAACTAGTCTTCATCGAGCCAACGCAACCAAGAAAGGTGGTCCAACTTGAGGGAGTCAAGATCGTCATCATCTAGCTCAAGTGGACCATGTGCAAGGCAAAGGTTTGCTCTTGATAGGTTTTCTATTTTATCGGTCTCATGATGGTAGTTGGGAGACCGGGTTATATGATCGATTGCCGTACTATCAAGGGGGGCTCTCGATGAGTAGCTTGATCGTATCGTTCATAGAGAGCTCAAACCATTGCATCCTTGCATCATCTTTATTGGTTCTTGTTTGGTTCTTCTCTTTGTGAGTTTTGGAGCTTATGGTCATCTTGATGACAAGCTCGAGTTCATCGAAAACGGAGTTCACTCGCATCTTCTATGATGTTTTCGATGTTGGAGGTTATGCCGGTTCTTTTCGGTTGGAGGTTTCATTGTTTTGATGCTACTCGTCTTCCTCTATCCAACAAGATTGAGTTTGCTCAATTCGGAGCTCATATACAGAAGTTATGGCAGTTCTGGTTTCCTAGCGGTAGTACCGTGGGCCGGAGCTAGCCCCGGGCGTTCGGCCTTTTCGGTTTGTTCGGTCCGGTCTTTTCGGTCTTTCAAAATTTCGGTCTCCCATAATTGAAGACCGATATAATTTCGGTCTTTTCGGTTATTCACTATTCGGTCTTCGGTCTTTACTATTCGGTCTTCGCTCCTGACCAAATAGACCAAATTAAATGCTAGAACCCAGATTTATGTTACTTCCAGTACCAATTGTATACAAACTACATAGAGTAAAGAGGTACATGTGTGCAGAAAGCTGTGTGTATAGAGATAACATATGTCTGTAAATTGGCGCATGTGTACATAAGAAAAATTCAAACAAGTAACACTTGTATGCAATCTGGATGGAATACAGTACACCATATGAAAATCTTTAAATAGAAAATTAGCACTATATATAATCACCACTTCACCAGCAACAAGATCCATGCATGCATACTCATTTATATTTGACACCAGAAAGTAAGAAGATCCAGTAACATCAGCGGATCAGCCCATGGAGTCGACAAGCAGCAAACACCATCACCACTTAGTACTTGACAACATAGAACTTGACATGAAACAAATCAAGTTTAGTACATGCTTTCAATTCAGCAGCAAACAACAAACATTAAGGTCTCACACTCTCACTCTCAGTTCTCAATTCTCAAGTCTCAAGTCTCAAGTCACAAATTAAAAGCAAAAGATGATAACTAAAACAACATACATTCAACATGATTTTAGTTCAGCCATGAGTAGACGTGGATGTCACTTTGTTGGTCGACTTGCACACTTGTTTGACTTGGCCATGGAAGAAGCAACACCATCACCATTGAACTTGCGCTTTCCCTTCACCTTGTCACCAAATTCTTCAATCAACTCTACAACAAGTCAAGTATTCAATCAAATCTCATAATCTGCTAGCTATGGTGATATACTGATAGTGACAAATGCAATGTGATTTTGTTGAGATCTACTAGCTAGGTCTAGTTAATGAAGAAGTTTGTCAAGTCATGCATATAAAGTTCTCCATACATTGGTTTGGTACTGATGCATGTCATGCATATTAATATCTCTACAATAAAAAAACAAATGTATTGACAAGTTGGCTGATTTTTTTACCTTTTTCTAGCACTTCTAATTCTTCCAAGTTCTCCTTGATGTCGACCGGATCTGTTGACCTTCTCAGCCAGTCTTGCGTACAAACTAAAGCTTGCACCATAAACGGAGTTAGAGATGTCCTAAAGTCATCAAGTATGCGTCCACTTGTGCTAAAGGCAGACTCAGAAGCCACAGTTGTAATGGGGATAGCAAGAATATCACGAGCCATATTTGCCAAGATTGGAAACCTATATGAATTCTCTTTCCACCATCCTAGGATGTCAATTTTTTTGTCAGGGTCTTCAGAGTCTTCAGCAAGGTATTTTTCAAGCTCAGATTTACTACTTGCACTTCCTCCACTATTATTTTGCCTCAACCTACTTGCAATTAGTTCCTTCATCATACTTGCTCCTCCTCCTTCTATTGTTACTTGGCTAATGGCTGGTGTTGTTGGTTCTGGTGTAGTCAATCTTACTCGGTATTCTTCAAACAACTCGCGAACACATTTGTTGACAGCATACCACACCTTCTCTCCAGACTCAACACCAAATATTTCCAAAGTAGTGAGCCTAGTGAAATCAGAAAGCTTATACCTTGGATCAAGAGCTGCAGCAATAAAAATGAGCAAGTTGAGATTTTCCTTCTCCTTCTCCTCCTTCTCCTTCTTCTTCCCTTTCCCTCTTTCATTTACAATAGGACCCTTATCCTTCACCTTTTCATTCTCATGCCAAGACCCCCAGTATTTGTCAAACTTTTCTTTCATCCTCTCTGCCATAGCTTTTTGCAAAGGATCTGTACTGCTCATCCAATTTTGAACCAATATGTGTATATTGCCAACCTCGAAAAGAAAGTTGTTGGAAGTGACATGAAGTGAGGATGACACACGAACAGTAAGATCATAAAAATGAGCAAGAAAGGCAGCCATTTTCCTAGCATTTTCCCAATCCATTTCATCTGGATACCCAAATCCTCCTTTTTCTTCAGACAAGTCCAACGCATACAATGGGTCATCCTCACAGTACCTTGTAAACACCTTCGCGTAGGTGATGGCAGCCTTCAACATTATGTAAGTTGAGTTCCACCGAGTGCATACATCTAGGTTCAAGAATGCTTTGCTCTTAACTTTTTCTTCCAATGCTAGCTCTTTGAATTTTACCAACCGAGAAGTCCCATTCTTGATGTATCGCACAGCAGCTCGGACACGTTTGATTGAAAGTTCAACTTCTTTTAGGCCATCTTGTACAATAAGGTTGACAATATGTGCCGCACATCTCATATGCAAAAACTTTCCAGCAGCTATGCTAGTTTTGGCCTCAACCATGCACTTTCTCAAGTGAACAATGCAGCCATCATTATTGCTTGCATTATCCACGGTGACTGTCATAACTCTCTCTAGCCCCCATTCCATCAAACATCTCTGCAAGTTCTTCCCAAGATCCTTCCCTTTGTGGCCCTTCACCATAATGAAATTAATAATCTTCTTATGATACTTCCACTCTTCATCAATGAAGTGTGCAGTCACTACCATATAGCCATCTTGCTGCTGAGAAGTCCAACAATCAGTGGTTACACACACACTTCCACAATTCTCTTTGAAAAACTTTTTCAACTTGCATTTCTCATCTAGATAGATTTTGACAGTGTCCCTAGTACAAGTTCTTCTTGATGGTGGACTAAAGCGGGGGCAAGCGACTGAAATGAACTTTCTGAATCCAGATTTCTCACCAAATGCAAAAGGCAGTTCATCCTCTATGACCATCACAGCAAATGCCTTCCTAACTTTTTCTGCATCATATCTCCAAGTATTAATGCCATCTCCTGGAGTTGCTTGCAAAGTGGTCTGATTTGGATCCATTTTCTTATTCGGACTGCGCTTGCATGTACCAAAGTGCCTGCGCATTGCTGTTGTTCCATTGATTGATGTAGTAGCTTGAATTGGTCGGTCACAATACTTGCATTTTCCTTCCTTTACTAACCCCTTGTCATCAAAAACTTTGGTAAAATGCTCCCAGATTTGTGATCTTGACGCCATTTGCTTCCGTCCTTTTGGCTTGTCATCTTGAGCAGCTTCTGGATTGGCACCTTCACCAACTTTTGCTTCGGCATCTTCATCTTCAATGATGCTACGTAAGAATGATTCGTCTCCTGCTTCTGCAGCCGCTGCTTCTGCATCTGCTTCTGCATCTACCTCTGCATCTACACTCATAAATGCATCATCTTTGTCCTTCAATCCCTCATCATGTTCAGATTCCAGTATAGAAAGCATCTACAAAAAACAGGTTACTCGTTACTGAACCATTTCTTCATCTAATGGTACACAGGAACATACAAACTAACAAAAAGATACTACTTATAGCCTAGTTAGTACATAAAGCAGCATGGCACGAATCTGTCGTGAATATATACAAGCCAAAAAAAGGCAAGCCACTATATCAACCTTAATTTGAACATCACAGAACTTGAACAATATAATTGATTCACATAAAAGAATGACAATCTAGACATCACATATGCACATAGAGAGATGAAGTATCTTGCTCGCCTTCAGGATTCAGCTGCAAGGTACAACACCGGAAGAACAGCAGGCGCCGACCCAGCACCAACCTCGAAGAGGACGAGAGGTGGTGACGAACTGCAGCAGCCAGGAGATGGAGCACCGTCGGCGGATGTCCCCGTCACTGGCAGTGGAGCGACGAAAGAGGGTCGGGCTTGGCGGCGCGACGCAAGGGGCACAGTGGTCGCGGATGGTGGTCGGCTCGTCGTCACCGGTCAGGGCAGCAGCTCAGGGCGCCGGTCCTCGTCGCTCATCGGTCAGAGGCGCGCGGCGCTCCTCGGTCACGGCTGACGGCTCACGGCATCACGCCACCGCGAGGGACGGCGGCTAGGGTTCGTGGTGGGAGAGAAAAGAGGAATTGTGCAAAAGCGGGCGGCGGCTAGGTTCTGTGAATCGATTGCATCGTGACGTGAGGACGAGGTGTGTTTGTGTGTTATCTCGCTTGTGACCTTGGGCTGGCCAGATGGGCTTTTCTAAATTCCGTCTATACGGGCTATTCGGTCCACAACATCAGATGACCGATCAGACCGTAACTAGTTCGGTCATACAGTAGTGCAGACCGTTTTTTATTCGGTCTTATTTAGTTCGGTCATTTCGGGTTCGGTCTCGGTCTTTTCGGGTTCGGTCTTCGGTCTTCGGTTTTTATGCCCGGGGCGAGCCAGAGCGGTAGTACCGCTTGGGTGCTACAAGCGGTAGTACCGCTCCAGAGCGGTAGTACCGCTGGTAGCCCCTAGCCGTAGTACCGCTGCGGTCTCGTGCTAGTACTGCCTCGATTCGAGGGGTCTTTTTCGTGTCGGGTTTTACGGTACTAGCCGCGGCAGTGGGGGCCGTAGTACCGCTCGTATGCGGTAGTACCGCCCTGACCACCGCGGTAGTACCGCTCTGGGCCCAGCGGCAGTACCGCGAGGGGGAGCGGTAGTACCGCTGGCCAAGCGGTAGTACCGCTCTCTGCGGGGCTGGTGTGGGGGGTAACGATTGGATTGTTCCCCCCACTATATAAGGAGGTCTTCTTCCCCAATGAACCTTATCCTTTGAGCTCGTGTTCTTCCCCCATTGTTGACCTTCTTCGAGCTTGCTAACTCTCAACCCCTCCATGGATTCTTGCTAGTTTTTGAGGGAAAAGAGAGAGGAGATCTAGATCCACATTTCCACCAATCACTTTCTCCTCTATGTGAGGGGAACCCCTTGGATCTAGATCTTGGAGTTCTTGGTGTTCTCCTTCTTGTTCTTCCTCTCATTTTCCTCCCTAGCATTAGTTGCTTCGGTGGGATTTGAGAGACAAGGACTTGGGCACTCCGTGTGCCCTTGCCATTGCATTTGGTGCATCGGTTTGAGTTCTCCACGGTGATACGTGGAAGTTACAAGTTGAGAAGCTTATTACTCTTGGGTGCTTGGTGCCCTTGAGCTTGTTCCTCTTGGGTGCTTGGGCACCCTAGACAGTTGGTGGTGTTCGGAGCTCAATCATTGTGGTGTAAAGCTCCGGGCAAGCGTCGGGGTCTCCAATTAGGTTGCGGAGATCGCCCCGAGCAATTTGACGGGTTCCGGTGACCGCCCCCAAGGGTTGCCAAAGTGTACGGGTTTGGTGACCGCCCCCAAGGGTTGCCATTTGTACGGGTTAGGTGACCGCCCTCAAGGGTCCCTTAGTGGAATCACGGCATCTTGCATTGTGCGAGGGCGTGAGGAGATTACGGTGGCCCTAGTGGCTTCTTGGGGAGCATTGTGCCTCCACACTGCTCCAAACGGAGATTAGCATCCGCAAGGGTGTGAACTTCGGGATACATCATCGTCTCCGCGTGCCTCGGTTATCTCTTACCCGAGCCCTTTACTTATGCACTTTACTTTGTGATAGCCTTATTGTTTCTTGTCATATATCTTGCTATCACCTAGTTGTTTATCTTGCTTAGCATAAGTTGTTGGTGCACATAGGTGAGCCTAGTTGTTGTAGGTTTTGTGCTTGACAAATTAACCGCTAGGTTTATTCCGCATTTGTTCTAGCCTAAACCGTAATTATTTTAAAGCGCCTATTCACCCCCCCCCCCTCAAGGAGACATCCACGATCTTTCACTCCGTGATAGCATCCACGGGGTAGCTAGCAGGAGCCGTCAAGACATGCTCCGGCTGAAGCAGCACGGTGGAAGCCACGCTGCTTCTCCGCTGAGATGGCGGGGTAGCTTCGGGGGTAGTTTCGGCAGGTCGATTGCTGCGAGCTACGTCTCGTTCCTCTAGCGCTTGAAACCTTTCGTGCAACTTCTGAATTTGGGTCTGCTCCACTTTTTTCCTCCTCTCCTGGCATTTGTAACCGTCTGCGTCCGGAAAACCAGCCTTCCACGGAACGGAGCCTGGCGTGCCTCGTGTCCGTCCAGGGTGCTCAGGATTCCCGAGGGCCATTGTGAGCTCGTCGTTCTCTCTGTCTGGAACGAACGTCCCTTGGTGCGCTGCATCGATATAGTGCAGAAGCCTCTTGACTGGTATTCTCATTTGCTCGTCCGTCCAAACACACTTCCCTGATACAGGGTCCAAGGTTCCGCCAGCCCCGAAGAACCAAGTCCGGCAACGGTCTGGCCAGTTCATTGTCTCTGGTTCGATCCCTTTATCAGGCAGATCATTCTCAGCCTTGGCCCACTTAGGCCGGGCTTTGAGGTAGCCACCTGACCCCGTGCGATGGTGAAGCTTCTTCTTCGCAGCATTTTTCTTGTTTGTCGCTGACAACTTCTTACTCTTTTCCGATGTCTTGCGGGCCACAAATGCGGGCCAGTGATCTCTGATCTTCTCATATTTGCCGATGAATTCTGGTGTCTCTTCTTTGTCGACAAACGTTTCAGCTCATTCTTCCACCTCCTGAATAGGTCTGCCATCTTCTTAAGAGCATGAGACTTGATTAATTGCTCTTTAACTGGCTTCTCCGGATCCTCCTCTGGCGGTAGGGTGAAATTTGCCTTCAGCTCAGTCCAAAGATCATCTTTCTGCATATCATTGACATAAGACACCTCAGGGTCTTCCTTCTTAGGCTTATACCATTGGTGGATCCTGATCGGGATCTTGTCCCTAACAAGAACCCCGCACTGAGCAGCAAATGCTTCCTTTGTCCGGATGGGTTCAATCGGTTGGCCGTCGCGGGCGATTGCTGTGATCTCAAACCTTTCATCCGAGCGCAACTTTCTCTTCGGGCCTCGTCTCTTTACCGAAGTTGTGCTCGATACGGAGGGCTAGAAAAAAGAAGAAAGACGAGAGTTAATTAATATGTGTACATACCAAAACAATGAATGCATCAATTAGCTAGTCAGCACAGGCTTAACTAATATATTTACCTGGCCGGACTCTGTTCGGTCATCGGAGCCGTCACCACGGGCTCCTTCTTGCACCAGCATTGGGTCACCGGAGCCATCATAATCATGTCTTTCCTCCTCCACTCTTCGATCACCGTAGCCTGCTTCTTCACCCTGTTCTTCCAGACCATCATTGTCGTTAAGATACGACAAGACATCACCTCCGGCTAAGATTATGACCCCCAACACCTCTTATGCTTCCTCGTCTCGTCCGTGCTCCATTGTTTCTGCAAATATTACAACATGGCAATTATTACACAAACATGACAGCAGGTGGATATATTAGTGCAAACGTAGACCTAGCTTATTCCGGGTTTGGGGTGGCCTCGGCAACGCTTCAAGGGTAGGGGCGCGGCGGGAGGGGGTAGGAGACCGACATCGTTTTTTTCTAAGGTTTGGGTGTCCTCTAGAGTTTTGGTCGAGCGAGAGGGCCGGGGGTGCTCCCGTGGTATAAGTTATCACGGTCGAAGTTATCCGGGAGGGGGTTATATCGACAACGACGACATACATACATGGGAAAGTAATGTTATCGGGGAGGGGGTAGGTCGAACCCCCCCCCCCCCTCGTGTTGAAGTTATCGGGACACGGGGTATATCGACAACGACATATCCGATAGAAAATAAGAAGACGAAGAAGAAATAAAAAGAGGAGGAGAAGATATTAATAGAGGAGAAGATTGAAGAAAAAAAAGAAGAAAAAAAAGAGGAGAAGAAGAAAGGAATAAAGGAGAAGATATTCTATTTTCTCTTCTTCTCCTCTATTCCTTTCTTCTTCTCCTCTTCTTTTTCTTCTTTTTTCTTCTTCTTATTTTTCTTTTTCCTCTCCTTCTTTTTCTTCTTCTTCATTATCTTCCTAGCTAGATATATAATACTTTTCCAAAAATGTAACTTTTGCATATATAAAACTTTTTCTTCTTCTTCCTTCTTCCTTCTCTTCCTTCTTTTCCTAAATATATAAAACTTTTCTAAAAATGAAACTAACCTAAAATGTACCCAAATGTACTAAAAATCTAACTTTTATATGCACAGAGAACATACATACATATATACATTTTTATAAAAATGCAAAAAACAAATCATCATATATATGAAAAAAACAGAGAGGAAGGCCGGCGGCCGGACCGAACGTGGCGGCAGCGTGTGGTCGGGGCAGGTCGGGGGCGTGGGGCGGCGTCGGGGCAGGGACTCGGGCTGGGGCGGCGCGTCGGGGCAGGGGCGCGCGGGCCGGGGCGGCGCGTCGGGGCGGGGACACGGGCCGGGGCGGCGCGTCGAGGCAGCGCAACGGCGCGGGGCGACGGCGACGGGGAGTGGGCGGTGACGAGGAGCGGGCGGCGCGGCGGCGACGGCGAGCACGGGCAGCCTGGCGGCATCGGCGAGCACGGGCAGCAAGGGCGCGCTAAATTTTATATGCACAGAAAACATACATACATATATACATTTTTATAAAAATGCAAAAAACAAATCATCATATATATGAACAAAACAGAGAGGAAGGCCGGCGGCCGGACCGAACGTGGCGGCGCGTGTGGTCGGGGCAGGCCGGGGGCGTGGGGCGGCGTCGGGGCAGGGGCTCGGGCCGGGGCGGCGCGTTGGGGCAGGGGCGCGCGGGCCGGGGCGGCGCGTCGGGGCAGGGCAACGGCGCGGGGCGACAGCGACGAGGAGTGGGCGGCGGGTCGGCGACGGCGAGCACGGGCAGCCTGGCGGCGTCGGCGAGCACGGGCAGCAAGGGCGCGGGGCGGCGACGGCGAGCACGGGCAGCCTGGCGGCGTCGATGAGTTCGGCGTCGTCGGGGGGCAAATGTTTGCTGGAACTGGAAAATTTACAAGTCCTGCTTATATTCGGAGAGCAGTGGTACCGGTTCATGGCAGCAACCGAGACCAATGCCCCTATTAGTCCCGGTTGGTGCCACTAACCGGGACCAAAGGTCTCTTTTCAGCAGCCCAAAGGGCGGGAAGCGGCGGCCTTTGGTCCCGGTTGGTGGCACCAACCGGGACTAAAGGGGGGCATTGGTACTGGTTAGAGCCACCAACCGGTACCAATGCACCCCTTTAGTCTCGGTTGGTGCCACCAACCGGGACCAAAGGCCTTGTGCTACTGCGCCCGCGTCGAAAGTTTAGTCCCACCTCGCTAGTTGAGAGGGGCGCGCAGTGGTTTATAAGCCCCACTGCCGCTCCCCTCTCGAGCTCCTCTTCATTGCAGGCTTACGGGCCTAATTGTCACTACTATGCCTGATGGGCCTACTGGGCCTTCTGCGGGCCTGAATCCTGGCCCATCGATGGGTTTCTAGTCGTATTCAGGCCGTGGTGGCCCAGTAGGTGGCATATTTTTTTTTCTGCCTGTTTTTTGTTTTATTTTTTGTTTTATTTATTTTGTTTTGTTTCTACTTACAACAAAAAACTTATTTATTTTATTTCATTTTGTTTCTAATTACTTAATTATTTTACTTTATGATAATTCTTTTTGCTATTAAAGTTTCTAACAAAAAAAGTTCTTTATGAAAATTATTTTTGCTTTCAATGATTTTGAACAGAAAATACTTTATTTGTTATTTTTCATGCACCATTTTTCATGCATTTACTGATTATTTTGAGCTATAAGACCCTAAAATTGAAAAGCATTTCAAATGAACTCTGAAAAGGTTGAAAAGTTGGCATGGTATCATCATTTCATCCACATAGCATGTGCAAGAAAGTTGAGTGGGTTACGGCAAAAACTGGATGCACTTCGTGCACAAAACGGACAATCTCTTTCGAAGTATCAGGATTTCATACGGAAACTCGTATGTTACAAAGGGATTTTATTTTTTAAAACTATTTGAACTCCTGACTTTTTGTGTGTTCAAAATGCACCATTGAAAGCCACATCATTAATTTTCAACCCTTGCTGACTTCATTTCTTATTTTTCATGCATTTATTGATTATTTTGAGCTATAAGACCCTGAAATTGAAAAGCATTTCAAATGAACTCTGAAAAGGTTGAAAGTTGGCATGGTATCATCATTTCATCCACATAGCATGTGCAAGAAAGTTGAGAGGGTTACGGCAAAAACTAGATGCACTTCGTGTACAAAATGGACAATGGTATCATACTCGTCTGTTAAAAGTTGGCATGGTATCGTCATAGTAGTTGCGGGAGAAAGTCTTCACTTTTTCTTCGCTTGTGCCATTTGCTTATTGCGCCGTAACCATGGATAATCTTCTTCGTTTATCAGGATGCTTTGGTCAGCCTTGACTTTGAAGGGAGCAATTTCATGAACCTTTTCATAATCTTCAGACATGTCTGTCTTGCCCTCCACTCCCACGATGTCCCTTTTTCCTGAAAGAACTATGTGGCGCTTTGCCTCATCGTATGATGTATTCGCTTCCTTATCTTTTCTTTTTCTTGGTTTGGTAGACATGTCCTTCACATAGATAACCTGTGCCACATCATTGGCTAGGACGAACGGTTCGTCAGTGTACCCAAGATTTTTCAGATCCACTGTTGTCATTCCGTACTGTGGGTCTACCTGTACCCCGCCTCCTGATAGATTGACCCATTTGCACTTAAACAAAGGGACCTTAAAATCATGTCCGTAGTCAAGTTCCTATATGTCCACTATGTAACCATAATATGTGTCCTTTCCCCTTCGGTTGCTGCATCAAAGCGGACACCGTTGTTTTGGTTGGTGCTCTTTTGATCTCGGGCGATCGTGTAAAATGTATTCCCATTTATCTCGTACCCTTTGTAAGTCAATACAGTCAAAGATGGTCCCCTCGACAACGAGTACAGCTCATCACAAACAGTGTTGTCACCTCTTAGACGTGTTTCCAACCATCTGCTGAAAGTCCTGTGTTCACATGTAATCCAGTCGTCGCACTGCTCCGGGTGTTTGAAGCACAGACTGTTCTTGTGTTCATCGACATACGGGGTCACCAAGGTAGAGTTCTGTAGAACTATGTAGTGTGCTTGAGACCAAGAATGCCCGTCCCTGCATATTATTGAGTCCGCTCCTAGCGTGCCTTTTCCAGCCAGTCTCCCCTCATACCGCGATTTAGAAAGACCTATCTTCTTAAGGCCAGGAATGAAGTCAACACAAAACCCAATGACATCCTCTATTTGATGGCCCATGGAGATGCTTCCTTCTGGCCTAGCGCAGTTACGGACATATTTCTTTAGGACTCCAATGAACCTCTCAAAGGGGAACATATTGTGTAGAAATACGGGCCCAGAATGACAATCTCGTCGACTAGATGAACTAGGACGTGGGTCATGATATTGAAGAAGGATGGTGGGAACACAAGCTCGAAACTGACAAGACATTGCGCCACCTCACTCCTTAGCCTTGGTATGATTTCTGGATCGATCACCTTCTGAGAGATTGCATTGAGGAATGCACATAGCTTCACAATGGCTAATCGGACGTTTTCCGGTAGAAGCCCCCTCAATGCAACCGGAAGCAGTTGCATCATAATCACGTGGCAGTCATGAGACTTTAGGTTCAGGAACTTTTTCTCTGGCATATTTATTATTCCCTTTATATTCGACAAGAAGCCAGTCGGGACCTTCATACTGAGCAGGCATTCAAAGAAGATTTCTTTCTCTTCTTTCGTAAGAGCGTAGCTGGCAGGACCTTCATACTGCTTCGGAGGCATGCCGTCTTTTTCGTGCAAACGTTGCAGGTCCTTCCGTGCCTCAGGTATATCTTTTGTCTTCCCATACACGCCCAAGAAGCCTAGCAGGTTCACGCAAAGGTTCTTCGTCACGTGCATCACGGCGATTGAAGAGCGGACCTCTAGGTCTTTCCAGTAGGGTAGGTCCCAAAATATAGATTTCTTCTTCCACATGGGTGCGTGTCCCTCAGCGTCATTCGGAATAGCTAGTCCGCCGGGACCCTTTTCAAAGATTACGTGTAAATTATTGACCATAGAAAGTACGTGATCATCGGTACGCATGGCGGGCTTCTTCCGGTGATCTGCCCCGCCTTTGAAATGCTTGCCTTTCTTTCGACATTGATGGTTGCTCGGAAGAAATCGACGATGGCCCAGGTACACATTCTTCCTGCATTTGTCCAGGCATATACTTTCAGTGTCATCTAAACAGTGCGTGCATGCGTGGTATCCCTTGTTTGTCTGTCCTGAAAGGTTACTGAGAGCGGGCCAATCGTTGATGGTTACAAACAGCAACGCGTGCAGGTTAATTCCTCCTGTTTGTGCTCATCCCACGTACGTACACCGTTTCCATTCCACACCTGTAAAAGTTCTTCAACTAATGGCCTTAGGTACACATCAATGTCGTTGCCGGGTTGCTTAGGGCCTTGGATGAGAACTGGCATCATAATTAATTTCCGCTTCATGCACATTCAAGGAGGAAGGTTATACATACATAGAGTCACGGGCCAGGTGCTGTGATTGCTGCTCTGCTCCCCGAAAGGATTAATGCCATCCGCGCTTAAACCAAACCATACGTTCCTTTGGTCAACTGCAAACTCAGCCCAGTACTTTCTCTCGATTTTTCTCCACTGCGACCCGTCAGCGGGTGCTCTCAACTTCCCGTCTTTCTTACGGTCCTCACTGTGCCATCGCATCAACTTGGCATGCTCTTCGTTTCTGAACAAACGTTTCAACTGTGGTATTATAGGTGCATACCACATCACCTTCGTAGGAACCC